>NW_024412395.1:81304343-81324855 GCF_014898765.1 Herpailurus yagouaroundi | reverse complement strand
AAGAAAGAAAGAAAGAAAGAAAGAAAGAAAGAAAGAAAGAAAGAAAGAAAGAAAGAAAAAGAAAGAAAATCTTGTTACTATTGCATTAAAAAACTAATATTTTCTGAAAGATACATACTTTACTTCTCTTGCACCACCCTTTCTCCACTCATTTTTTTTAAGTTTATTTATTTTTGAGAGAGAGTGCATGCTAGTGGAGAAGGAGCAGAGAGAGAGAGAGAATCCCAAGCAGGCCCCACACTGTCAGCACAGAGCCCAATGCAGAGCTCAAACTCACAAACATAGATCATGACCTACGCCAAAATCAAGAATTGCATGCTTTATCAACTGAGACACCCAGGTGCCCCTCAACTAATATTTTTATTTTTTATTTATTTTATTTAAAAAATTTTAAGGTTTATTTTATTTATTTTGAGAGACAGAGAGAGAGAGAGAGAGAGAGAGAGAGAGAGCAAGCACAGGAGGGGCAGAGAGAGAAAGAGAGAGAATCCCAAGCAGGCTCTGCACTGTCAGCACAGAGCCCGATGTGGGGCTCGAACTCATGAACCATGAGATCATGACCTGAGCCAAAATCAAGAATAGATCGCTTAACCAATTGAGCCACCAAGCACCCCACTAATATTTTGGTAAGTATAAAAAAGAACAACATATTTTGTTTTGTCTCTTGCTAAAATGCTTCATGAAGTACTAAGCAAAGACTTCTAGCCATTCTTATTTCCCTTTTGTCTAGTTAATCACTTTAATGCTGTCATAGAAGCAGTAAAAACTGAAAAATCATTATAAATTCACAACAGCTAAAAACCTATCTGTGGCTCTATGCCGTATGTCAGCTTCTTCAAATGTAGGCTTTCTTTTCTATTTTCTAGCTTGGTGTGAGATAAAGACATTTGCTGCCAGACACTGAAGTTAAAATACTTAATCTGAACCACACAGCATAAATTAGAATAAATAAAATAAATACTAATTTATTATGACTTCTTAAACCTTTATTCAATCTTTGTTTCTCATAAATTTGATATAACCATCAACTTAATGAATGATTTAAATAAAAGAAAATAAAAGTATTCTATATCTTTATACTGACTTTCATCGGAGAACTCTGAACATCAAATACAACAACTTAAGTCTATTTAATTTTTTAGAAAATGACAAGTTTTTGTCTGCTTTTCTACTAACTTAATTACTTTGTTTACTTTGTAGTTAGGGAGGTTAATTACACTAATTCCAGAAAACTTATCAAGAAGCTGTTCGAAAATAAGTGTTCAAACCTTACAGTAATTATACACTTCTTTCAAACTCTGGGAATTTACAAACACATAAGCATGAATTAAGGGGATAAGAAAGTAAAATACTATAAATATACATTAATTTACTTAAAGACTGATTTTCTTTTTAAACAAAATGAATACTACAAAGTCTCTTATGGTTTGAAGAGACTCAGAATAATACAGTTCACTTTGCTGAAGTGTCAGACTTCTGGATTTAGGTGGTACATGGACATGTAATAATGAAAGTTAGCTTCCTTTCTTCTAATTATAAAAGAAGAAAACCTCAACTTGGTGACAATGTATCTCTATTACCTCTCAAACATTTGCTATTCTCTTTTAACACAGAGAAAGTAAGCTTCAAGTTTCAGACCATTTGGCAAACAACAACATCCAGCTACCTAGTATATATAATATGGTTTAGTTTTCTTATTTTATTTTTAGATAAATAATTAAAGTTACCTTTACTTATGACATTGGCTTTCCATTTGTAGTAGTAACAGAAAGTTTCCCTTTAGTATTTAAAGGACATATAATTTTTAATGAGATCATTTGAAGAAAAATATTAAATAATAAAGTAATATGTCATGTGAATATAGAAAACATGTTATGATACTCAGTGGTACAGAGATATGGTGCAAAAATCATAAAGAGTCCTTAAATTTTAAGAAATGTAACCAAGTATTTTCAAAATGATTTTACCTCTCTTCCTTCCAAATGAATGAGCAAACAAATATAAACTGGCCCCCCCGTTTGAGTGTAAGAGTAATAATTAATAACAACTGATTATGAAGAGTAACAGTTAAAAACACTAGAAAGTAATGGTTAATAACAAATATTCTGGAGTCAAAACACCTAGGTTTGAATCTTGGCTCTTCCACTTACTAGCTGTGTGACTTGGTAAATTACGTATCTGTGTTCTCAACTTAAAGTAAGAATGTAACAGTAACCATTTCATATGTTTCTGTAAAGGTTAATTGTAAAAGTTTAATGCATAGACAACACTTAGAACAACATCTGACACATAATAAATATTTCAAAGTATTATTTAGCTAGTTTTGATTTCACTATATGCTAAATGCCTGAATTTCTTTTATATTTTTATTGTAAAGAGACTGCTCAGTCTAGTAAGTCTATAATCCTGATAAAGTCAATTAAAATTTCACTACCACATGTATCCCATCCGGAACATTTTATAAGAATCTTAAGTTTACTGCAAGTATCTTATGATGCAAAACTCATTAAATAATTAATTTGTGCCCTATCTCATTGTCTCCAAAAATATATATAGGGTAGTTTTATAAGGCTACATAAAATCTTTAATCTGTAAAAAAAAAAAAAAAAAAAAAAAATTAAGAACTAAAGGTTAAGTGGAATAACTTTTCTCCACTCCCCTAACTCCACATCAAAGTAATCTTGAAATGATTATAAGACTCTGTGACTCAGCAAAATTACAGATATTCACTTATGGCCATGGGTTAGTCTGTCATATTTTCCCTGACAACTCCTGCCCCACCTTAAAGATTCCCTGCTCTCATATGCTTTAGTTTCTATCACTAAGTACCTTATGGTCTTCAGCTTCAACTGAGGTTGGTACAAAAAATAAGCTTTTTCTAAGGAAAGAGAGCTAGAGCTATATTTTGTTATTCTCAGTCACCCATATATTTATTTCTTCACTGCGACCAGGTCTAACCCTACTCAGTGTATGAGGTATAGCAGTAAGAGGGCAAGTAAACATGGTTCTGGATATTGTGTAAATGCATACTTGATGAGAAAGATATAATTCCAGTAACAGCAATGAATAGTTTGATGTCAGGAAGTAAACTGTTCAGCTGAAAACAATCGAGAGAGAAATGAATAAGCTAAACAGAGAACATTAAGTACCTTCTGTTGTTCCCTAGAACATAACCTTTTAAAAAGCCGTAACTTACTTGTGCATCATTTTCTTTACCAGTATTAAAATATGCCACAATTGCACGTTTTGAGTAAGGGTCTCTGAATATAAGATCATGTAACAGCATCTATTTAGGAAAAATTTTCTATATTCCTGAATTATTTTAAAAATTAAAATCTGGTGTTTCATTTTTGGGATGGCAAACAAGAACAGGAAAAAGTAGGGCTTTTTTTTGTACTTTACCATGATGAATCTAAAATAAGGGAGTTAATAATTGTTTTTTGTCTACACTTGGTATCTCATGAACTATTTGTCCTTTTTGAAAGTAGCAACCAGCTTTCATAAATAACTGTCCATTAGTGAGTGAATCCACTGAATTCACTATTGCCAGATTACAAATAATAACAAATCCTATTCCTTTCAAGCATTTGAAAATATTTCCAAACTTATACATTAGCATATATCCCTTTGTTTATAAATTATTATTTAACAAACATTTACTGCACTTCTACTACTACATACCTAACACTGCATGAGTCACTATGGAGACAAAGGGGCATTAATAAAAAGTCCTTATCACCAAAGACTTTAGAATCTCATAGAAGAGTGTTGTATGAAAGGATAAGTTAGCACTCCCCTTAACAAAGATGTAAGAGGCCCTCAGGCCTGACAATACACATATGGTTTAAGGCATTGCCATGTACTTTGTGGCACCAAACTATCGTCTTTATGATTTCACTTATGTGTGGAATCTAAAAAACAAACCAAATGAATAAACAAGCAAAAAAAGATTCAGTCCTACAAATACAGAGAACAAAGTGATGGGTACCAGAACAAAGGGAGTAAGGAAATGGGCAAAATGGGTGAAGGAGAGAAAGAGATACAGGTTTCCAATTATGGAATGACTAAGTCATGGGAATAAAAGGTACAGCATAGGGAATAGAGTCAATGATATTGTAATAACGTTGTATGGCAACAGATGGTAGTTACACTTGTGGTGAACATTAAATAGAGATATTGAATTGCTATGTCGTACACCTAAAACAAACATAACATTATGTGTCAACTATAATAAAATGTTTAAAAAAATGAATCTAATAAAAGAGACAAGGGGACAATTACAAAATATGTGAAAATTTAGGTATGATGCCTGTAACTTCTGCGTAAAAGGTTCAGAAAAAAAATAGTGATATCCATATGTATATAGAGAAAGGGAAAATAATAAGGCAAATATACCAGTATGTTTAATAACTGGTGAATCTGTGGATAAAAGGTATATGGAAGTTTTTATAAGTTTGAAATAACTTCAAATATAAAAGTTTAAAACATTTTTTTTGTTTGGGCCCCAAATAGTTACATCTGACATTTACTGTCAATACAATAATAGGCAAAAAGTTAAAAAAAAAAAAAAAAGATAAACTGTAAATCAAATCTGCTAAAGACAACCATTTCAATGAATGACCATTCAACCTGAGTATTAGGCATCGTTACTCAATAGGACAAAGGGTTTTTTTTAATTATTATTATCTAATGTTTAATATTTACTTTTGAGGGAGAAAGCATGAGCAGGGGAAAGGCAGAGAGAGAGGGGGAGAGAAGATCTGAAGTGGGCTCTGCACTGATAGCAGCGAACCTGATGGGAGTCTCCAACTCACAAACCATGAGATCATGATGTGAGCCAAAGTTGGACACTCAACTGACTGAGCCACCCAGGCTCCCCCAAAAGGGTTTATTTTTGACTGAACTACCCAAATATTAAGGAGATATCTTCAAAGAATTTATAGATGTGACAGCATCTATATTATGCAAATGCAAAGCTTTAATAGCCATCACAAAAATGTCATGTGAGGTATGGAGATACTGTTTCACTGTAAGTTTTATTTTAACACCTTGATTAATGTACAATTTGGCGCTATAAAATGAGCATTGAACTTTTAATGAAAGCTATTAAGGGTGTTTCCTTAGGAAGGGCCAAGGTTCAAAAGAAAAATTTTTTTAATGTTACAAATGCATGTTAAATTACTACTTAAAATGTAGCTCCTGTCATCCCTATGGTATCAAGACAAACTGAGAAGGGATGAAATGACTAGATTTCCAATGATTCTAAATAATTTTTCTCAAAACTAATTAGTTTCATTATTGAGAAAGAATATTACAAATGAACAACAAATATAGGAAATTAAAACAGTAAAAACGGGGGTGCCTGGGTGGCTCAGTCAGTTGGGCATCTGACTTCAGTTCAGGTCATGATCTCACAGTCTGAGTTCAAGCCCAATGTCAGGCTCTGTGCTGACAGCTCAGAGCGTGGAGCCTGCTTCAGATTCTGTCTCCGGCTCTCTCTGCCCCTCCCCCACTCTGTGTCTCTCCCTCTCTCTCTCTCCCTCAAAAAAAAAATAAAAACATAAAAAAAAAACAACGCATGTGAACCTCATTGATAAAAACAAATCATTTTTCAAAATGATCTCAGCAAAGTTTTATTTAACAATACTAGTGCTGATAAAGATATGATGAAATATGCATTCTAGTATATCACTGATGGAAGAATGTGAACTGTTTCCACCAATGGAAAAGCATTCTGACAATAAACGAAGAATTTTAATACTGATGCCACTGGATATAGAAATTATAAATTCTGGGGGGGTGCCTGGGTGGCTCAGTCAGTTGAGCGTCTGACTTTGGCTCAGGTCATGATCTCACAGTCCCTGAGTTACAGCCCCACATCGCACTCTGCTGACAGCTCAGAGCCTGGAGCCTGCTTTGGATTGTGTCTCCCTCTCTCTCTGCCCCTTCTCTGCTCATACTCTCTCTCAAAATTAAATAAACATTAAAAAAATTTTAATAAAAAATTATTCTGTATACAACTATACAAAGATTAAAGAGAAACACTAGAAAACAAACATTCAAAATATTAACAATGGTTATATTTGGATATAGGTAATTTCTCTCCTTATCAATTATCTCATTTTTTTATTTTTCTAATTTAACAAGCAGGTATTCCTTTAATATTTTCCTTATTTATATTTTCAAATTTTAGTGAAAGAGAGAGAGCAAGTGGGGGACAGGGGCAGAAGGAGAGAGAAAGAATCTCAAGCAGGCTCTACACTCAGCAAGGAGACTGATACAGGGCTCAATCCCACAACCCTGGGATCATGACCTGAGCCAAATCAAGGGTTGGTTGTTTAACTGAATGAGCCACCCAGGTATCCCTAATATTGTCTTATACAAGTAGTACACAAATATATGAACAGGTTAAAGATTAAAAGACTACAAGAGTATGAGAATAATATGTAACCTTCCCCATCAACAGTCACCCGACACTATCCCCCTTTTCCATCTCTGATAAGTTTGCACTGTGTTTCTAGTAATTAAACATATATAAATGTTTTTAACAAATATTTATGTTAAATATTCAATAAATGATATTTTTATCACAGAAAATTTTAAAGGAGAAAAAAAGTCACCATCACCAAATTTTCTACTGATGTATTATTATATAACCATGAACAAAAAGTTCTGCTTAATTCTATATTTTAATTTCTTTAAACTTCAACACTTACAGATTTTTTATTTTGATCAAGCACCTATTATTTATAGACTAAATGTTAGATATTCTATATAATAATGATTATTTTTCTTGAGATTAATGAAAAAAATAATATCCATTTTATTCACTAACTTCAAATTTACTTGCTTTGTTTACCACAAAATATACAAATGGGTTAATGCTCCCAAATTAGAGCATTTAATTAAAACATTTTCCCTTTTTATTGGGCTAACATTATTGATTCTTTGTTGGCAACACTTCTGCTTTTGGCTCAAAAGGTTACAGCAGACCAAAATCTAGGTAAAAATCTAAAATGGGCCGTAAAAATCTTGAGAACTTATGCATAAATTCACTTTTCTTACAAACTACCTAGATGTAAAAGTGAAATTTAGAGACCCTGTTTTGTTTATTTCTTTGTGGAAAATAAATGTAGTCAATTGAGTATAATTTCTTTTTTTTTTTAATTTTTTTTTTTAACGTTTATTTATTTTTGAGACAGAGAGAGACAGAGCATGAATGGGGGAGGGTCAGAGAGAGGGAGACACAGAATCTGAAACATGCTCCAGGCTCTGAGCTGTAAGCACAGAGCCTGATGCGAGGCTTGAACTCACGGACCGCAAGATCATGACCTGAGCCGAAGTCGGCCGCTTAACCGACTGAGCCACCCAGGCGCCCCAGAGTATAATTTCTTAATAAAAGCTAATGACTTTGAGTAGATAGGAACTACATGAAAAAACTTCCTATTGCTCTCAGTTTAATTAGTGTTTCATCAAAACATTAAAGGAAATAATCCCAAAATGAAGATCTCAGGGTATGGACTGATAAAAGCTATTGACTGAGAATTCTTGAAATGTGCTACATCTCAAAAGTATTTCTTAAAATTAATTTTTTATTCAGAAAAAATTTAAGACTTCCAGAACAGTTATAAGAATAAGAATAGTATAAAGTATACCCACATATTTACCTTTACCCATATTCAATTATTGTTACCATTTTACCCCATTTACTTGTTTTACCATTCTCTCTTTCTAGAATACACACACACACACACACACACACACACACACACACACACACGCTTTTTTTTTAATTTTTTTTATTTTTTATTTTTTTTAATTTTTTTTTTCAACGTTTATTTATTTTTGGGACAGAGAGAGACAGAGCATGAACGGGGGAGGGGCAGAGAGAGAGGGAGGCACAGAATCGGAAACAGGCTCCAGGCTCTGAGCCATCAGCCCAGAGCCTGACGCAGGGCTCGAACTCACAGACCGCGAGATCGTGACCTGGCTGAAGTCGGACGCTTAACCGACTGCGCCACCCAGGCGCCCACACACACGCTTTTTTAAAAAGTATTTCAGAAAAGTTAATATATATACATTCTACCTCCATGTTTCTAAACATTTCTTAGAATATTTCCTAAGAATATGGATATTCTCTTACATAACCAGAGTACTGATATCAGCTTCAGTACACTTAACATTGAAATAATTCTTTAACTAGGGCACCTGGGTGGCTAGGTTGGCTAAGCGTCTGACTTCGGTTCAGGTCAAGAGCCTCTACTTCATTCAGATCCTCTGTCTCCTTCTCTCTCTGCCCTTCCTGGGCTCAAACTCTCTCAAAAATAAAAATTAACATTAAAAAAAAAGGAATTCTTTAATCGTCTCTTTTGTCAACTGGTCTAACAATGTTCTTTATCACAGTTTTTTATATCCAGTATAGGAGAGTTAGGTATGGCTTAGTTGTCAAGTTTCCTTAGCCTCCTTTGATCTAGATCTTTCCCACAGTCTCTTTGCCTTTTATGACACTGACATTTTTGACAAATCTCCTTTTTCTAACAGAGCATTCCTAGTTCATGGTTTTTCTGATGATGCCTCATGATTAGATTCCAGTTATGCGAATCTTACCTGAAATATAGTATTCTATTAGTGAAACTGTGTCCTTCTCAGGGTATCATGGATGTCCATCTACCATCTTCACTAATAATATTAATTTTAATGACCTGGTCAAGGTGTTATCCAATTCCCTCACTTTATAATTACTAATTTCTCCCTTGCAATATGTGGGAAAGACTTTAAAACAATGCAAATATCCTGGTTACATATTGAAAATGCCCTTAGATTTAGGATATTTTCATTATTCTTGTCTGATCCAATCTTTATCATGATAGCTGCAGGATAATTTCCAACTCCTTCATTTACCAGTTGGAAACCTGGCATTCTATTATAAACAAGTACCCTCTCTTCTACCTTCTCTGCTTTCAGCATAGATGCATGAGTTCATTTTCCCTCCAATGGTTTGCAATTTGCTACTGTACTTTTTTAGCACTCAAATTGTCCCAAATTTAGCCAGTAGGAGTTACTTCAAGCCAGCTCCTTTGTAACAAGTCTCCACCTGTTTGGGGGCATTTCTTTTCTTACTTTCTAGTGTTATAAGACACTTTGGGCTAATCTTGTACCTATCCTGCTCCCATCCTAGAATAAGTCATTTTTCCAAGGAGCCTAACTTCCTTTCAGTGGGAAGTGGTATAAAAGTCTAAATCTGGGTGCGCCTGGGTGGATAAGTTGGTTAAACATCTGATTCTTGACACGACTCGGGTCATGATCTCATAGTTCCCGAGATTAAGCCCCACATTGGGCTCTGGGCTGACAGTGCAGAGACTACTTGGGATTCTCTCTCTGTCTCTGCCCCTCCTCTTCTCACATGCATGTGTGCGCTGTCTCTCAAAATAAATAAATACACTTTAAAAATATGGGGCACCTTGGGGCACCTGGGTGGCTCAGTTGGCTGAGCGTCAGACTTCAGCTCAGGTCACGATCTCACAGCTCGTGAGTTCGAGACCTGCATCAGGCTCTGTGCTGACAACTCAGAGCCTGGAGCCTGCTTCGGGTTCTGTGTCTCTCTCTCTCTGCCCCTTCCCTGCTTACGCTCTTTCTCTCTCTCAAAAAAAATAAACAAACATTTAAAAAAATGTTTTTTTTTTTAAATATGGAGCACCTGGTTGGCTCAAACATCCAACTTCGGCTCAGGTCATGATCTCATATGCTCCTGAGTTCGAGCCCCACATCGGGCTGTGTGCTGACACCTCAGAGGCTGGAGCCTGCTTTGGATTCTGTGTCTCCCTCTCTCTGCCCCTCCCCTGCTCATGCTCTCGTTCTCTCTCTCTCAAAAATAAACATACATACATACATACATACATACATACATACATACATACATAACTAGGGACGCCTGGGTGGCTCATTGGATTAAGCGTCAAGCTTCAGCTCAGGTCATGATCTCACGGTTTGTGGGTTCAAGCCCTGCATTGGGCTCTGTGCTGACAGCTTGGAGCCTAGAGCCTGCTTTGGATTCTGTGTCTCCCTCTCTTTCTGCCCTCCCCTGCTCATGCTCTGTATCTCCCTCTCTCAAAAAATAAATAAACTTAAAAACAAATTAAAAAATAAATAAATAGAAACAAATAAATAAAGTCTAAATCTGGGCATTACATTTGCTTACTGCTACTGGGGTGCTAATGCTTCTTGTCCTTTTCAACAAATAGAGCTAAGAAATCTACATAGGTATGTGTATGGGTATACTACACACATGAATATAAATATATACACATACAAATATATACACATATTTATATGGCCACCTATCCATGCATGTAACACATACATATGTATGTTTTTAAAGTCATAAATCCATACTTACACCTTGAATTATAATCTACTCACATAATATTCTCTTGTCTTCCTATCTATAATTGTATGTGCATATTCCCTCAGTAACAGCACCAGCTCCCAAGAACAACACCATTTGCTCATTTTTTCTTAATCCTATTATACACCTACAGTTGTTTCAGAATTGCTTTGTTCCACACTACCAAAAAGCAAACCTAAAAGAGTTCAGTACTTGTTTGCAATTCTCCTCCATCTCTTATATCCCATCTTGTCCAAAAGAGTATATATAATCAAACACTGTGTTTGCAAAATCCTTACATAAGTTCTTTCATTCTTTTTTGTATACTTTCCACTCTACTCTCTCCTTCCATTGTTAGTAGCCAACTTCATTATTTTCTGGTTTATCTTTTGTTTTTGTTTTTTGTTTTTGTAAATTATGGTAAGCTCTGTTTTACACCAAAGACAGCATAGTATATGTGCTTTTTATTCACCTAACATTATCTCTAGAAATCACGCCATATCAATTCACAGGGATCTTACTCATTTTTTGTTATAGATGTATAGGTAGTTCTCCATTATATGTATATACCAGAGTATATTTTAACTAATCTCCTATTCCTGAACCTTTAGATATTTTCCAATATTTTGCAGTTACAAATAATACTGCAATGGATAACTCTATGCATATATATTTTAAGTAAGCTCTATGCCCAGTGTGGAGCTTGAACATGTCCCTGAGATCAAGAGTTGCATACTCTACCAAGTGAACCAGCCAGGTACCTCTATGCATATGTATTTTTGTACTGTTAGAAATATATCTTCAAGATAAAATCCTACAGATGGGGGTGCTGGATGAAAGAGTAAGAAAGCACACATGTAGTTTTCTTAATATTGCCAAATTCTCCTCCACAGGTGTTGGAAAAGTACCATATTTTGATTCAAAATTATTTGGTAATCTACTGATACCTTAGAAATCCTGGTGCACCTCTTTTGGATTTCAGGTGGTAGTTAGAGTGGTCTCATGAAGTTTTGAACTCTCCCTCTCACTCCTGCCCAAACTGATGATTTTATATATTTTTAAATTTTGCAAATCTTTGCAGAAAGGAATTAACAAGGAAAAGTAAGATACTTAAAGTACTTACTGAGTGGTGTTGTGTCTGGAGGTGGAAAATTCTCAGTAAAGTTGACATTACACAAGTCTGTGCTACAGCAGCAGAAACGGTATGTTCCATTCTGAATTGAGGGAGGGGTAGTAGTTACTACACATTCTTCATAGTGACATTCCTGGGGATCTCCAATGTGAGACCAACATCCTACAAATTGATATTAACGTAAACAAGTTAGGGATTAATACAATATATAAAATTTAAAGAAAAATAACAAATTAATAATTACAATCAATGTGACAGAATAAGTGCATATACATACATGTTATAAAACACTCCTGCAAATCAATAGGAAATACACATTGTTTAAATAACAAAAAAATGGCAAAGTATTAATAAGCATTTCATGGAGAGAAAAGCCACTAATAATGGTTTAACCTCATCATTAATCTAAGAATTACTATTAAAGTAACATTAATATTTCATTTTTATCTATTAAATTGTTCTAGGCTTAAAAAAATAATATACAATTGTAACAAGGCTTCAGTAACACTCCCATATACTCCTGGAGGGAATGTAAATGTATATAGCATTTCTAGAAAGCCATATGGCAATTTTTATAAAGAGCCTTTAAAATATTCATGCTTTATAACTTAATAAGTCTACTTCTAGCAATCTATTCCAAGCAAATAATCAGATATAATCAAAGATTTAAGTTCAAAGATATCTACTGAAGCGTTATGTATTATAGTAAAACTGAAAAACAGTAAAATGTCCAACAACAGAGTAATGTGTAAGCAAATTGTGTGTACACAATATGTGTGTATACAATGAAATATTGTACAGAGGATAAAAATGTTCTCAAAGAATATTTAAAGATATGGGAAAATGTTCATACTATAATTTAAGATAGGGAAAACTGGGTATGAAATTGTTTATACATACTACATCATTCTAATTTTGAAAAATAAGTATACGCACATATAATAAACATAGAGGTACATAAAAAATATACCTGCAGGGAAGAAACTAATATGGTAAAAGAGCTTGTAAGAGGATGGAATTGTAGACATTTGTTTTTCTTCTAGTTTTCTATATTTTCTAAACTTCACAGAAAGAAAATACATTGTTAACATTATAATAGGAAAAATATTATAAAAATAAGCTAAAATCTAACTACCTTTCACAAATATGGAATTTATGGATGAATATATACATGGATATATATTTTAAAACTGTTTTCCTAGAGAGGGTTTCAATCTATGTCCATGTCCTTGTTAGATAAATTTCAATGATATGAAACACAAAGTTATTTCAGGTAAGAAAAGTATTACTTGCCTTGTTTTACGAGGTTTATATCCCCTTTTGATTTCTCCCAAAGGCCATAGCAAGTGCTACCTTTTGAACATAATATTGTTCCATTTTCATGAGAGATTCGACTCTCACCTATGCCAAGGTCTTGTTGATAGGGATCTTTAAATGCACATAGACGTTCTTGGTTCTGAGAAGCTAAAATAAATAAAAGAATGACAAATTTATTTTTATGACAATCTTAGCAAAGCATTATTTTATGAAATCTTAGTCATTTTGAAAGGCATAATAAATTTTCCACTAAATCCCTATCAAGGCTTGAATAAATTTGTAATTTTATATTTATTCAATAACTTCTTCCTGTTCATTAACTAGCACCAAAGAAGAATCAAACCTGAAAAATGATTTCTCAAAATCAATCCCTTCTTACACAAATTATTCTCACCACTCTCCTATTAAACAATTTAGGTATGTGAGTAAAGAAATATCATTTTAAAAGTTCATGGTTTAAATTATCAAAACTTCAAAACATAAAAACAAACAATTTAATAAACTAGAGAGCTAAATAATCTTGTAAAATTCTGCAGGACTCACATTTATCATAGTTTAAAGTCATTTGTAGAAAGCTAAACATACATCATTGGGCACAGTAAACTATGGATAAGGAGAGTGACTACCAGTGGAGTACATGGTTTCTTTTTAGGCAGATGGAAACATTCTAAAATTAGATTGTGATAATGGTTGCACAATTCTGTAAATTTACAAAAAAATAATCCATCACTTAAAATAGTATACAAATTATACCTTAGTAAGTTTGTTTAAAAAAATTTTTTTAACGTTTATTTATTTTTGGGGGGGGGGAGAGGGAGAGGGAGAGGGAGAGGGAGAGGGAGAGAGTGGAGGAGGGGCAGAGAGAGACAGAGACAGAATCTGAAGCAGGCTCCAGGCCCCAAGCTGTCAGCACACAGTGACACAGGGCTCGAACTCATGAGCCATGGGATCATGACCTGAGCTGAAATCAGGCACTTAACCGACTTAAGCCACCCAGGCGCCCCTAATATCCTTAGTTTTTAAAACAAATTTACTGGGGCACCTGGGTGGCAGGTACGCAGTGCAGAGAAGTGAACTGGGGGATAGAAAAGCTGCAGAGAAAAGGGAGCTGCTTTTGCAGAGACTGAACAGGGAAAGAAGAGAAAGGGGAAGAGTGCAGGGCATCGGGATCTGTGCAAGAAAAGCATCCCCCCAAAAAGCAGCTGGAGAGAAAGAAAGAGAAAGAGTGAAAACACTTGCAGGAGACTGACTAGGAAATCCGTTCCCAACAATCACTGACAGGGAGAAAAGAGAGGTTTTCAATACCACCAGGATTCTATAAACAGTGGAGCACAAAGTGTGAAGTTTAGGATCTCAGTGCCTGGTGGTGCTCCGGTGAGGAAGTAGGGTGAATCATCAAGAGCAGGCAGTGCCGGTCTGTGGGGTCCATGTGCCACAGAGGGGAGAAGCAGTTTCCTTGCTTAGAGTGCATCTGGTAGAGGTGTTATGGTCTCCCCACAGGCAAAAGTCCCAGTGGACCCCAGAAAACTGCCATATTTACTGATATTGGGACAAAGATGCCAGATTGTGGCAACACCTGGTGTGTTATGATTTGCCATAATCTCTGAACCTTTGCTGCTGCACAATCACTGAAAATGCTGAACATTTTCTGAGACAAGCTGGAACCCAGCCATTGTCCAGTGAGAGACTGTCCCCAAGAAAGTCTGCACAGGTCTAAGCTGCTGGGCCTCTGAAGTGTGGGATTTTTAGACACAACCCCTTCTGGCATAAAACTCTGGAGGAAGGTGCCACCTGGCAAATGGACAGCTTGGACACAGACAGGATAGAGGCAGGAAGTGGATAGAGGCAGGAAGTGGATGGAGGCCTGAGACAAAGGAGAGGCGCCTGATCAAGGCTCAGTGAGAGTGCGAAGTTCCTGCACCAGAGACTAGGAAGCTGGGTGAGCCATTACCACCTCTCCCATGATGTGCATGCACACATCCATAAGCGCACCACATGGATCCATCCCAGTAAGCTAAGCAGCACCACTTCAATGGAGAACTGAGCCATTACATCAACACCTGCCCAACTACACCCTCCAAGCACATCCCCAGAAGACCAACAGAAGTCACTCCACCTGCTTAGTGTATGGACTATAGAGTGATTCATAGTTTCAGTTCCAGGGGAAACTGGATATAAGTTCATTCAGTTTTCATTCTGTTTGATGGTTCACTTATTTGTTCATTTTCTTTGCTTCTGTTTTTGCTTAAGTTGTTTTCTTCTATTTCATTTTCTCTTATTTTATTCTATTATATAATTTTTTTTATTTTTAAGTTTTATCTTGCCCTTTTTTCCTATCCTTTCCCTTCTTTCTCTACTCTATCAAGCTTCTTTCAATAAGCAGACTGAAACATATCCAGGATCTAGCTTCCTTTATTTGATTTTTGTACTGTTTTTAATTTTAATTTTTTATTAATACATTTTTTTCTTCCTCAAAAATGACAAACCAAAGGAATTTACCCAAAAAGAAAGAACAGCAAGAAATGACAGCCAGAGACTTAATCAAAAAGATATAAGTAAGATGTCTGAACTAGAATTCGGAACCAGGATAATAAGAATACTAGCTGAGGTTGAAAAAAGCATAAAAGACACCAGAGAATCCCTTTCTGTGGAGACACAAGAAACAAAATCTAATAAGGCTGAAATTAAAATGCTGTAACTGAGATGCAATCTTGAATGGATGTCATGACATCAAGGATGGGCAAAGTAGAGCAGTGAATCAGTGATGTAGAAGATAAAATTATGGGGGTACCTGAGTGGCTCAGTTGGCTGAGCTCCCAACTTCGGCTCAGGTCATGATCTTGTGGTCCGTGAGTTTGAGCCCCACGTCAGGTTCTGTACTCATGCTCGGAACCTGGAGACTGCTTTGGATTCTGTGTCTCCCTCTCTCTCTGCCCTCCTGATTGTGCTCTCTCTCTCTCTCTCTCTTTCTCTCTCTCTCTCTCAAAAATAAATAAACATCAAAAAAAAAAAAGAAGATAAAATTATGGGGAATAATGAAACAGAAAAAAAAAGAGGGCAACCAAGGCAAAAGATCACGATTCAAGACTTAGAGAACTCAGTGACTTATTAAAAAGGAAAAACATCCAAATCATAGGAGTCCCAGAAGATGAAGAGAGAGAAAAGGGGGCAGAAGGTTTACATGAGCAAATTATAGTGGAAAACTTTCCTAATCTGGTGAAGTACACAGACATCAAAATTCAAGAAGCACAGAGAACTCCCATTAGATTCAACAAGAACCGACCATCACCAAGGCATATCATAGTCAAATTCACAAAACAGACAAGAAAAGAATTATGAAAGCAGCAAGGGAAAAAAAGTCCTGAACCTATAAGGGAAGACAAATCAGATTCACAGCATATCTATCCACAGAAATGGGGCAGACTAGAAAGGAGTGGCAGGATATGCTCCAGTGTGCTGAATCAGGAAAATATGCAGTCAAGAATTCTTTATCCAGCAAGGCTATCATTCAAAATAGAAGAACAGATAAAGAGTTTCCCAGATAAACAAAAACTAAAGGAATTCATGACCACTAAACCAGCCCTGCAAGAAATTTCAAGGGGGGACTCTTTGAGTGGCAAAAAGACAAAACAAAACAAAAAGACCTAAAGCAACAAAGTGAACGTCACCAGAAACACCAACTCTACAGGGAACACAATGGCACTAAATTCATATATTTCAGTACACATTCTAAATGTAAATGGAATAATCAGGGAAATACAAATCAAAACCACACTGAGATACCACCTCACAATAGTCAGAGTGGCTAAATTAACAACTCAGGAAACAACAGATGCTGGTGAGGATGTGGACAAACAGGAACTCTATTGCACTGTAGGTGGGAATGCAAACTGGTGCAGCTGCTCTGGAAAAGAGTGTGGAGGTTCCTCAAAAAATTAACAATGGAACTACCTTCAACCCAGCAATAGCATTACTAGGAATTTATCCAAAGGATACAGGAATGCTGATTCATAGGAGCACATGTACCCCAATGTTATAGCAGCGCTTTCAACAAGAGCCAAATTATAAATGCCCATCAACTGATGAATAGATAAAGAAGATGTGGTTTATATATACAATGGAATATTATTCAGCAATCAAAAAAAATGAAATCTTGCCATTTTCAACAATGTGGATGGAACTAGAGTGTATTACACTAAGCAAAATAAGACAAAGACAAATATCATGATTTCATTCATATGTGGAATTTAAGAAACAAAACAGATGAACAAAGGGGAAGGGAAGCAAAAATAAGATAACTGAAAGTGAGGCAAACCATGAAAGACTCTTAATACAGAGAACAAACTGAGGGTTGTTGGCAGGGTGTGGGTGGGGGGATGGGCTAAATGGGTGATGGACATTAAGGAGGGCACTTGTTGGGATGGGCACTTGATGTTATATTTAATGATGAATCACTAAATTCTATTCCTGAAATCATTATTATACTATATGATAACTAACCTGGATTTAAATTAAAAAAAATTTTTTTTAGGGATGCCTGGATAGTTCAGTCAGTTGAGCGTCTGACTTCAGCTCAGATCATCATCTCACAGTTCATGAGTTCGAGCCCTGCATCAGGCTCTGTGCTGACAGCTCAGAGCCTGGAACCTGCTTTGGAATCTGTGTCTCCCTTTCTCTCTGCCCCTCCCCCACTCATGCTCTGTCTCTGTCTCTCTTTCAAAAATAAATAAACACTAAAAAAAAAAAAGGAAACTTTGGAAATAACCTAAATGTAAAATATTTAAAAAAAATTTTTTTTAATTTTTTTTTTCAACGTTTATTTATTTTTGGGACAGAGAGAGACAGAGCATGAACAGGGGAGGGGCAGAGAGAGGGAGACACAGAATCGGAAACAGGCTCCAGGCTCTGAGCCATCAGCCCAGAACCCGACGCGGGGCTCGAACTCACGGACCGCGAGATCGTGACCTGGCTGAAGCCGGACGCTTAACCGACTGCGCCACCCAGGCGCCCCCCAAAAAATTTTTTTAATCAATATAAAGCCAGAAACAGAAATGTTCAATCACACCTTTTGCTGAAGGAACAACCAATCTATTTCAATGCTAGTTAATCTTTTTCCATATACATAATCTGATTTAACTAATTCTAATAGAATATTTGCCACATAACTTATCAGTTAACAAATATTTATCAACATTGCTGAGAATACCAAAGAAGTAAAAGGTTATCAAAAGCAACAGCTAATCTTTATTTGGTTTCTTAAAGTTGACTTTCCTAATATGTCTGACTAGTCAGAATAACAGTCTAATACCCATGACCAATATATTTATTACTCATGGGCTTCTGACTTATTCAGAAGAAGAAATAAGTGAGGTAAGATACACATGAAGATAAGGGTGTATCTTATTTTATATACTATGGCTTAATTCACTAGCACCTTAGCACTGGAAATAATCTGTGAAAATAATATTTTCTGAACCTACAAAACTAAGCACCAAACTCTGAACAAAAAATAAAAGAGCCAAGAACTATATACCCAAATCCATTTAGACACATAGACCTGCCATATTTATCATAAGAGAAGCATCATCAAAGTATTGGGCAAGGCAAATAAGATATTCACAAGTAGGTAATATAGAGTTCTACCCTTCAAGCATCTTACATGATCTGTTTGGAGATACACAGTAATTACTGATTTCAGTAATCACAAAGAATAATTACTAAAAATAAATGTAACTTGATTTCCACATTTAAAACCATTTAGGCAGTCTTCTATGAAATATTACTAATATCAACTAAAGAGCCAGAAAATAAAGTACAGCCTATTTATAAAAACCAATTCTAGGACATCAGTGTAATTATGATTCTACCATATTTCTGCAACATGTAGCCACATATTCAAAGTCATTTAATGACAAGTTTAATTATAGTTACTAGGTTATCTCGCACATTTAATACCAGTATTTCTTTAAGCTATCCTAATGTGCAAACTTTACAAATGATTGCAAAGGTTAAAATCAAACATATTTCTAGATATAAAGTAGATACAGCAAAAGATTCATACTTAAAAGTTTTGAACTATAAACAAAAACTCTGTAATGCACATATAAAAAAGCATATCTATATGGCATAATTGCTTTTTCCTATCCCATCTCGTTTAAAAAATTTTTATTATTTTTTTAGTAATCTCTACACCCAACATGGGGCTCAAACTGACAACCATGTGATCAAACATCATATGCTCTTCTGACTCAGCCAGCCAAGAGGCCCCTCCATTTTATTTTGAAGGTTTTGAGGGTTTTTTTTTGAAGTCTAATGCCTCCCTCCTCAGTGCAAACATTCCACATAATCACTACACAATACCAAAATCAAGAAATTGACATTAAGATAATTCATACAGTTTATTCAGATTTCACCAGTTATACATGCAATAATCTATGTGTATGAGTGTAAATCTATGCGATTCTGTTACATTCTATCAAAATCACAATACTCAACTGTACTATCCCAAGATTCCTTCATGTTAACCATTTATAATCACCATCTGTTTCCATTCCTAAAAAATAGCAACTACTAATCTGTTATCCAGCTTGATATTGTTATTTCTTGATTGTTATATAAAGAGAATCATGCAATACATATCCATTTGAGATTGGCTTTTTTCACTAAGCAAAATTTCCTTAAGGCTCATCCAAGTTGCTGCCTGTATCAACAGTTTATTACTTTTTATGGAGTCCTATTCCATTGTATGGTTGTACCACAATCTGTCTAACTTTTCACCCTTCAAAAGGTCATTTGGGTAGTATCCAGGTTTTGGCTACCAGAAATAAAACTGCTACGAACATTTGTGTACATGTTCAATTTTAACAGAAATTTTATTTAAAGTAAAACGAGAATAATATTCTATAAAGTATGGTGTCTACAAAAAGGAACTTGACATTAGACCATTTGCTCTACCAACAGAATACATTATGCCCCATCATATACATTTGTGCACTAAAAACTTACATAGCATTCAAATTCCCTTTCTCTGACCAAGTACTTGTAGTACTGTCAGTAATTGGCTTGTATTACAAAATCTTGGTTTAAAGAGTCATGCAAGTAGTAGTCCTTACATATAAACAAAGTAAAATGTGGCAAAATAAATAACAGCTAATTATGGCATTAAATATCTGAAATGAGAGACTCCAGTTACGGGGTGTTTTTTTGTTGTTTAAACAAAGACTGGTCCTTTGTAATAAGGTCAAACAGGCCAAGTATGCCCTCTTTCCCTTCTGATGCCTGGACACCAAAGGCCGTTTAATGTGGAAACCTCTGCTGGCCAGCTTTTCCTAGAAGCATGCCAAGGACAAGATTGATCCATCAATCTTTATCTCTATTTTCTTTCCCCTACATTAAAAGTAAATAGGCATTTGGCAAATAAGTTTTCACATAATAAATGTGAATTTCACATTAAAATACTCAAAACTACAATGAAACAACAGTACTGCCATCTATTAGAATGACTAAAAGTTAAAAATAAAACAAAACAGGAACCTCTTGACAATATCAAGTAGTGCCAAGAATGTTGACACAGATGGGGAAACAATTCTAATAAAAATGTAAAACAGTACAGCCACTGTGGAAAATAGTTTGATATTTTCTTTTTTTTTTTTTTTTTAATTTTTTTTTTCAACGTTTAT
>NW_024412395.1:81292538-81304333 GCF_014898765.1 Herpailurus yagouaroundi | reverse complement strand
CTGGGTGGCGCAGTCGGTTAAGCGTCCGGCTTCAGCCAGGTCACGATCTCGCGGTCTGTGAGTTCGAGCCCCGCGTCAGGCTCTGGGCTGATGGCTCAGAGCCTGGAGCCTGTTTCCGATTCTGTGTCTCCCTCTCTCTCTCTGCCCCTCCCCCGTTCATGCTCTGTCTCTCTCTGTCCCAAAAATAAATAAATAAATAAATAAAAACGTGGATTCTGTCTCCCTGTCTCTCTCTCTCAAGAATAAATAAACATTAAAAAAATTTTAAGTTTATTTAAAATAAAAGGTACTTTTGAGAAATGCAATGCTTTATCTCAAAAAGAAATTTCTGATGCATAAAATTCAGATATAAAGTAACTTGGTATGGATGATTTTCAAGGATGTGAGAGGAGGGTGAGGGTTCTTGTGGCCACACATCTCAAATTATATCTAAAAGGTGACTGAATGGTGTAACCTATTGATGGTGGAATATTTATTATTTTTTAGCACATAAAAGAATTATCAATAGTTCATATAAGGAAAATTCAGATTTTATACTTAGGAGAATTTTCATTAGTTTACCTATAATTTATAAGGGAAAAGAACAAATGCAATCAACACTAAGTGCTTGTTCCGTTCACTAGCTGCAGAATTACATGCATTTTAAAACATTTTTAATTTTGTAACGTTCAGTGATAGACAACAAGCCAAAACATCAGACTATATACATTATCCTTCTCACACTCCATTTATTTGTTTTACCTCTTCCTCACATCAACCTTTTTCTCATAACCACAAATATTCAACATGCCAATTTCCTCAGAGAGATGCAATCATATAAATTTTTAATTCTACTATACAAGCCCTACTTAGTATCACAAAAGTAAAACCTGAAGCACAGATAGAGAAATCTCCTATAAAACATTCTTCTTCTTAACATAAACCAGGCTTAGTCTTCAACAGTCATGTCTACAAAGTAAATCTAATGAATGGAACATGTGACCCTGTATTGTGTTTACATCTATCCATTTATTTATGTCAAATTAAAGAGGATTTTTTTGTGTGTGTTCCCTTTAACAAATCAAATTAAATTTAGTTCTGAAAATTAGCTGGCTCATATTCAATATTTCCAAGATAGTGATACTGAATATATTTCTGAGGAAATATACTGAATATATTTTCTGAGGAAGTCAATGTCATGAAGTATTTATCCCTAACCTAAAAACCTCAATGGCTATATCAGAAGTTGAGAAGAATACCACCATAAATACCAGTCTCCAGCTTATGTTCAACCAATTCTGCCCTCATCAGCCATTAAAATGTACAACCACTTTATTTCTAGTGGAAGAACTGCCACTTTCCCTCATCTGCCTCTCTAGCTAGGATCAATAGGAACAGTTATAATACAATAATGAAGATTTGTCTACTACCTTCAATCATTTCCTTCCTGAAAATTGGCATGGTGGTAAAAAAAAAAAAAAATCTAGTCAATGATAATCCTACAATGTCAAAATCAATTCTCACCTAATAGAGAGATATTACATTTCAAAATATAAAACATGCTAAGTATAAATCTTCCCGTAGCTTTGGTCAAACATTTCATCCTTTGCAAAAACAAACTAACTTCCTTCAATTAATAGCAAATATTTGTTACCTTGAGACAGAAAAACATACATTTAACTATTAAATGGAAATTATAATTGGAATCTTTGCGATATTCCCAATAATCCTATGAGATGGGCATTATCATTTCAATTTTACAAAGAAGGATACTAAAACATACAGAGGAATAAAGAAGTTATCCCAAATCACCCAGCTGCTAAGTATCAGGGTAAAGTTTCAAACTCATGTTTGTCTGATTCCAGAATGTCTGCCAAATAGACATTAGACAAATAGACATTAGGCTAACTTATCAGAAAATTTAGGGTTTTTTTAATTGTTTCATAATTTTATTTGATGTATTTCATTTTTTTTGTAGTTTCAAGTTTTTTTTTTTTTTTTAAATTTCAGGAGAATTTAGTGATTCATCACTTACATATAACACCAAGTGGTCATCCCAGCAAGTGCCCTCCTTAATGCTCATCACACATTTAGCCCATCTCCCTACCTACCTCCCTTCCAGCAACCCTCAGTTTGTTCTCTGTATTTAAGAGTCTCTTGTGGTTTGCCTCCCTCTCTTTTTATCTTACTTTTGCTTCCCTTCCCCTAATTTCATCCGTTTTGTTTCTTAAATTCCACATGAATGAAATCATATATTTATCTTTCTCTGATGCAGTTTCAAGTTTTTATTTGAATTCCAGTTAGTTAAAATTCAATGTAATATTAGTTTAAGGTGAAACTTAGATTTTTATTTTCATTCAATTTGTTGTATTTTAAACTGTTTACATAGCAAAAACCAAAGGTATAAGCAGTAATCTCTGGATGGAGAGAACTGAATGTTCTTTTGATTTCTGTGCCCTTTTGAATTCTTTTTCTATAATGAAGACCATGCATTATTTCTATAATGAATTTTAAAACCAATTTAACAAAAAAATTAAAAGGGTCTAAAATTTTAAAAGGGATCTTTTTCTTCTTAAATTTTAATGACTATACTCTACTTATAGTAATGTTTTGATGGATATTTGGTTAAAAAGTATTTTCAAGTATCAATTTATATTTCTAGCAATATAAGACTAAAAAAGATAAAATGCCCAAAGAAACACAAAAGATAAAATACCCAAAGAAATGCCTTCCAAACAGCCTTGTTGCACCATAAAATCATAACTAGAAAAATTATCCTTCAATTATTTTGTTATTTTGATAAACACAAACAACTCATTTCTCAGTAAGTTGCTTTTCATCATATATCATGGAAGGTCAAATTTTTAAAAAAAATTTTTTTATACATTTATTTATTTTTGAGAGACAGAGCACCAGCAGGGGAGGGGCAGAGAGAGAAGGAGACACAGAATCCGAAGCAGGCTCCAGGCTTTGAGCTGTCAGCACAGAGCCCGATGCGGGGCTTGAACCCACAAACCGTGAGATCATGACCTGAGCTGAAGTCGGATGCTCAAATGACTGAGCCACCCAGGCGCCCCGAAGGTCAAATTTAATAAATGGTAAGAATCATTAAATAAGTTTGACTCTAGGTGGGCCTAGAACCAAAGTTACCAGCCTGCTAGACAGATTACAACCATGGGGGTACTCCAGAATTGCTCCAATGGGTCTGTAGCAGGTGCAACTGCTCCTCAAGCATCATCTGTGAACTGAATGAGTATGTTGTCCACAATAAAGGCATTACTGATTTGCAAATACACTAGATGCCATTATGAGTCATAAATGCCATTTAAAAAAATTTTTTTAATTGTTTATTTATTGTTGAGAGAGAGAGACAGAGTGTGAGTGGGGGAGGGGCAGAGAGAAAGGGAGACACAGAATCTGAAGCAGGCTCCAGGCTCTGAGTCGTCAGCACAGAGCCAGAATGGGGTTTGAACCCACAAGCCACGAGATCACAACCTGAGCTGAAGTCGGATGCCCAACTGACTGAGCCACCCACACGCCCAGTAATAAATGCCATTTTAAAGTATGGATAAATTCAGTGATTACATATTTCTTTTTTCTCTCTAAAATCTTTAAAAAAAATTTTTTTTAATGTTTATTTTTGAGAGAGACACAGAGCATGAGTAGGGGAAGGGCACAGAAAGAGAGAGACAGAATCTCAAGCAGGATCCAGGCTCTGAATTGTCAGCACAGAGCCTGAAGGTGGCCTCGAACCCACAAACTGTGAGATCATGGCCTGAGCCGAAGTCAGACGCTTAACCGACTGAGCCACCCAGGCGCCCCTCTAAAATCTTTTTTAAATAGGCAATGCACTGCATGGTTTAAAATACAGAAATATAAAGATACATAGTGAAAAGTTTCACTCATACCTTTGTTCCCAGTTGCCTATTCAAATGGTCCCTTCATTCCACCTCAGGAAACAACTATTCTTAACTAAGTTACTTAGGCATCCTTCCAAAGTTTCTTTATCATTACATATTTTCTAAATCAACAGATTCTAAAAGGCTGATGTTAAAAAGAAAAACTATTTTTTATTACTTTGACAATGCCCCAAATTAAGGCAAATATATAACTGAGAAGCTTCAGTAGCCATTCAATCCTGGCATCATCAAAGAATGGAATGTAAGTAGCCTGGTATATGATAAATCATGGGCTTCAGAGTTGGGTGAATCAGGATTCAAATCCCAATTTCCCTACTTGCTTCAGTTTCTTAATTTGTACCAAAAATAAAATAAAATAAAATAAAAATAGGGGCACCTGAGTGGCTCAATCAGTTAAGCATAAACTCTTCGTTTCTCTCAGGTCATGATCTTGCAGTTCATGAGTATGGGCTCTGTGTCAGGCTCTACACTGATGGTATGGAGCCTGCTTGGGATTCACTCTCTCCCTCTCTTTCTCTGCCCCACTGGTGAGCTCGCTCGCTCTCTCTCTCTCTCTCTCTCTCTCTCTCAAAATAAATAAATAAATAAACTTTAAAAATTTTAAAGAAAAATAATAAAAATAAAAATAAATATCCTAATTTGATGGATGGTTGGTAGGATATTTGTGTAAATCAATTTGTGCAAAATATGTATGGGAGTAATATTAATCTTACTCTCCATGTAATTTTTTAAAAAATGGTTTTTAAAAACATTATACAGTATGATATCATTTATGAAAAATAAAATAACCCAAAATAATAATGTAGGTTGTTTATGGATGCATATATGTGCTGAAATTATAGGTATAATGAAAAAAGAAAGGATTCATACCAACTTCAGGAGAGTGATCAGTTTTGGTAAGGACTACAGGAAATGAAATTAGGGAGTGGAGCTTTCACTAACCTAATACATGCACACAAACATTTTTTAAACAAATCAAGTGCAAATATGACAAAATGTACCACTTGTTAAATCTTGGGCTAAGAAGAAAATCATGATAAAATCAACAGATGCAGAAAAAGCACTTGAAAAAATCCAATACCCATTCATGATGAAAACTCTCAGCAAACTAGGAATAGAGGGAAACATCCTCAACTTGATTTTGATAGTGAAGATGGCATGTCTGGGCAGGGGGTATATTAGAATTCTCTGTACTTTCCATTCAATTTTACAGGTAACATAGAACTATTAATAATATAGACACTCTTTAAATATATATATGGGGGGAGATGAAGAGGTATGATGAAAAACTAGGTAAAAGATGGAATTACTGCAATAATTACATTTTTAATAAGATTTAGACAGTTACACTTTGTATTTTGATTGGTACATGCTGGTCGACACCCTGAGTACAAATCAACACATGAACAGCAGTTTCTAACTTAGGCAGGACCACTTGTCCAGAAGAATCAATTGGAAATATGTGGAAGCAATAAAGACATACTTTGTTTCATTGAGCTTTGCAGATATTGGATTTTTGACATACTGAAGGTTTGTGGCAAACTTGCATCATGCAAGGCTCTCAGCACCATTTTTCCAACAGCACTGGCTCGCTTTATGTCTGTGTGTCTTATTTTGATAATTCTCACAATATTTCAAACTTTCTTATTATATAATCATTATGGTGAACTTTGAATAGTGATCTTTGCTTTTACTATTGTAATTGTTTTGAGTTGCCATAAACTGCAACCATATAAGACGGATAATTTAATTGATAAATGTTGTGTGTGTTCTGATTGCTCCACTGACCAACAGTTCCCCCATCTCTCTTCCTCTCCTTGGACCTTCCTATTTTCTGTGACACAACAATATTGAAATTAGGGCAGTTAATAACCTTACAATGGCCTCTACATGATCAAGTGAAAAGAAGAGTCACACATCTCTCACTTTCAATCAAAAGCTAGAAATGCTTAAGCATTTATTTACCCTCCGTATCCAGAGCCTAAATAGGCTAAAAGTCAGGCCTCTTATGCCAGTTAGCCAAGTTGTGAATACAAAGGAAAATTTCTTGAAGGAAATTAAAAGTGCTATTCCACTGAACATATGAATGATAAGAAAGCCAAATGGCCCTATTGCTGATATGGAGAAAGTTTTAGTGGTCTGGATAGAAGATCAAACCAGTCACAGCATTCCCTTAAGTCAAAGCCTAATCCAGAGCAAAGCTCTAGCTTTCTTTAATTCTATGAAGGCTGAGAGAGGTGAGGAAGCTACAGAAAAGCTGGAAGTTAGCAGAGGTTGGTTCATGAAGTTTAAGAAAAGAAGCCATCACTATAACAAAGAAGGGCAAGATGAAGCAGCAAGTACTGATGTAGAAGCTGCTGCAACTTATCCAAAAGATCTAGCTAAGATAATTAATGTAAGTGGTTATACCAAACAACAGATTTTCAAGGGCACCTGTGTGGCTCAGCCAGTCAGGCATCTGACTCTTGATTTCAGTTCAGGTTATGATCTCATGGTACATGGCTTTGAGCCCTGCAGGGACAGTGCTGAGCCTGCTTGGTATATTCTCTCTCTCTCTCTCTCTCTCTCTCTCTCTCTCTCTTTCTGTTTCCCACCCCCCCTTTGCCCCTCCCCTGCTAATGTCTGCTCTAAATAAATAAATAAATAAATAAATAAATAAATAAATAAGTAAACTTTTTTAAAAAGGAGAGATTTTCGATGTGGATGACACAGCCTTATATAGGAAAAAGATGCCACCTAAGACTTTCATAGCTAGAGAGAAGTCAATGACTGGCTTCAAAGCTTCAAAGCTTCAAAGCACAGGCTGGCTCTCTTGTTTGTTAGAAATTAATGCAGCTGGTAACCAAAATGAAACCAGTGTTCATTGACTAATCCCCAAATCCTATGGTCCCTAAGAATTATGCTAAATCTATCTTCTTATATTCCATAAAAGAACAAGAAAACTAGATGACAGCACATCTGTTTACAACATGGTTTACTGAATATTTTAAGTGCACTGTTGAGACCTACTGCTCAGAAAAAAACAAAACAAAAAAACCTTTCCAAATATTACTGCTCACTGAAAATGCACCTTGTCACTCAAGAGTTCTGATCAAGATGGACAAAGAGATTAATGTTGCTTTCATGCCTGCTAACATAACATCTATTCTACACCCCATAGATCCTTGACTTTCAAGTCTTATTATTTCTTTTAACTTTATTTATTTTTAGAGAGCACGCACAAGCAGGGAAAGGGCAGAGAGAGGAAGAGAGAATCCCAAGCAGGCTCTGTACTGCAGGGCTCGATCTCACAAACTGTGAGATCAGGACCTGAGTTGAAATCAAGAGTCAGACACTCAACTGACTATGCCACCCAGGCACCCCTCTAGTCTTATTATTTAAGAAATACATTGTGGAGCGCCTGGGTGGCTCAGGTGGTTAACTGTCTGACCAGTGTTTTGGGCTTAGGTCATGATCTCACGATTCGTGGGTTTGAGCCCCAAGGAGGGGTCTGCGCTGACAGTGCAATGCCTGCTTGGGATTCTCTCTCTCTCTCCCTTCCTGCCCCTCCCAAACTCATTCTCTCTCTCTCTCTCAAAATAAATAAACAAACAAAAAAAGAAATACATGTGTATGGCTATAGCTGCCATAAACAGTGATTCCTCTGATGGATCTGGGCAAAGTAAATTGAAAACCTTCTGGAAAGGATTTGCCATTCAGGTTGCCATTAAAAACATTAATGATTCATGGAAAGAGGTCAAAGTATCAAAATGAACAGGAGTTTGGAAGATGCTGATTCCAACTCTCATGGATAACTGAGGAGTTCAAGACTTCAACGGAGTAAGTAATTGCAAATGTGGTGAAAAATACAACAGAACTAGAATTAGGAGAGTCTGAAGATATGACTAAATTGTTGCAATCTCATGATAAAACTTGCACAGATGAGGAGCTGCTTCTTACAGATGAGCAAAGAAAGTGGTTTCTTAAGACAGATCTACTCCTGATGAAGACACTGTAAGGACTGTTGAAATGACAACAAAAGATTTAGAACATTACATAAACTTAGCTGATAAAGGAGTGGCAGATTTTGAGAGGATTGATTCCATTTTTGAAAGTGTTCTACTGTGGATTAAAATGCTATCAGAAGTATTATGTGCTACAGAGAATTTGTCCTTGAAAGGCAGAGTCAATTGATGAAACAAACTGTTGTCTTATTTTAAAAAATTGCCACAGGTACCCCAAACTTCAACAACCACCACCCTGATCAGTCAAAAGCAACCAACATCAAGATAAGACACTCTGACCCCCCATTAGCAAAAAAGATGATAACTCACTGAAAGTTCAGAAGAGGGTCAGTATTTTTTAGCAATAAAATATTTTTATTTTTTGAAGCTTATTTATTTATTTGGTGGGGGCGGGGGAAAGAGGGACAGAAAGAGGAGAGAGAGAATCCTAAGCAGGCTCCATACGGTCAGCACAGAGCCCAATACTGGGCTGGATCTCACCAACCGTGAGATCATGACCTGAGCCAAAATCAAGAGTTAGATGCTTAACTGACTGCGCTACCCAGGTGCCCCAGCAATAAAGTATTTTTAAATTAAGGTAGGTACATTGTTTTTAGATATGATGCTATTGCACACTTAGTAGACTACAATATAGTGTAAACATAACTTTTATATGCACTGGGAAACCAAGAAATTCATTTAACTCATTTTTTTAAAATTTATTTTGAGAGAGACAGAGGCAGGGCAAGTGGGGGAGGGGCAGAGAGAAAGGGAGGGAGGGAGAGAGAGAGAGAGAGAGAGAGAATCCCATGCAAGCTCTGTGCTGCCAGCACAGAGCCCGATGTGGGGTTCAAACTCACAAAACCATGAGATCATGACCTGAGCCGAAACCAAGAGTCAGATACTTAACTAACTGAGCCACCCAGGTGCCCCCCCATTTGACTCACTTAACTGTGATATTCACTTTACTGTAGTGGTCTGGAACCAATCCACAGTATTTCTGAGGTATGCATTTATTTTGTTTGTTGTTTTGTTTTGGTTGTCACATGACTGGGGGGGGTCTTCATTAAGCTTTAAGCCCATGGCCAGCGGTACTAAATATTCTGCAATATGCAAAAAAGCTTTGCTGGTAAAAGAAACATCCTCTCCAAAATGCTATCTCACCCCCACAGTAGGGAGGTACAAAGGAAATTTATGATATGATTCTTGATTTTTAAACGGAAGACACGGGGCGCCTGGGTGGCGCAGTCGGTTAAGCGTCCGACTTCAGCCAGGTCACGATCTCGCGGTCCGTGAGTTCGAGCCCCGCGTCAGGCTCTGGGCTGATGGCTCAGAGCCTGGAGCCTGTTTCTGATTCTGTGTCTCCCTCTCTCTCTGCCCCTCCCCCGTTCATGCTCTGTCTCTCTCTGTCCCAAATATAAATAAACGTTGAAAAAAAAAATTAAAAAAAAATAAACAAAAATAAAAGGAAGACAGGAAAATATAATATACATAATTAATTCAATTATGTGAATATGTTTGTCAAATAAGAGAATGTAAAAAAAATGTGATTTTTAATTTTCCTTAGATTAGGTAGTCAACTGAATCCAATCAATTCTCTGCCAAATGAACTGCTGCTTCTGATTTAAAACTCAGATTTTCGGGGCGCCTGGGTGGCTCAGTCAGTTAAGCGTCCGACTTCAACTCAGGTCACGATCTCACAGTCTGTGAGTTCGAGCCCCGTGTCGGACTCCAGGCTGATGGCTCAGAGCCTGGAGCCTGCTTCGGATTCTGTGTCTCCCTCTCTCTCTGCCCCCACCCTCGTTCATGCTCTGTCTCTGTCTCAAAAATAAACGTTAAAAAAAAAATTAAAAAACAAAACAACTCAGATTTTCTTGCTTCCTCTCTATCCTGGAATCATTTTTGTGTCAGAACTGTTAGCACAACTCATAATGAGCATTAGACTTTCAGAGGTGAAGCTAGATTTTAGTTCCTCTTCACCAACCTGGGAATGGTGGACTAATTACAAATGTTTATAGATTTTCCTTCTTTTTTTAATCCAACCAATTTATTAGCATCAGCTAAGTACTGTTCTCTTTTTATCATATGTTTGTTGATATCTTGAATCCTTTCAATGCAAAGAGTTCGGTCTTCTTTCAGAATAGGAAAACAATACCAATTTATGCTTTGATAACAGTTTTCATTCCTTTTTCTTATCTCTGCTTCAGAAATGACAGTAATATTATGAATCCATAGTCTCCAAAATCAGTACATTCTATTTCACTATTTTCATTTTTTCCTCTGCTCCTGTGAGAGCTTGTTGAAGTATTCTTCCAGGCCATTATTCAGTCTTTATAGTATGTACCATGTCTGGTTTTTTTTTTTTTTACTTCTTTTAATACTAATTTTATTTTTCCTATTGATTTTTTTCTCCTTTTAATAAAACAAATTTTCAAACCACAGAAAAGTATGACATAAACCACATCACCCACCATCCAAATAAAACAGATGTTAATACTTGGGCTTAAATAGCTTGAATCCACTCTAAATGTTACATTTACACCTGGAAATTTCTCTGGACCCTTCCCTGATCCTGTTTCCTGAGAAGAAACTGCACTCATGAAATTTGTATTTAACCTTTAAATCTATGGTTTCATATTTTTACTACATATATATATGTATCCATAAATAGCATTTGGCATTGTTTGAGGGTGTTTACTAAAATATGCATAAAATTGGGGTGCCTGGCTGGCTCAGTTGGTAGAGCATGCAACTCTTGATCTTGGGGTCATGAGCTCAAGCCCCACATTGGGTGTAGAGTTTACTTTAAAAAGAAATCTGCATGACAAGTAGTTCACAGAATCCTGGAACTTTTTAAATGTAAATATTATTGTTTGTAAGATTCATCAAAGTTTATTGAATTTTTAATTACATCCTTCAAGATGTAAGTAAGTACAAGGATGTTCTTCCTCTCTGTTTAACAGTACTCTTGGGCTCCTGTTTGATTCAGTTAGTAGAGCATGTGACTCTTGATCTCCATGTTGGATGTGCCCCATGTTGGATGTGAAACCTACTTGAAAGAAAGAAAGAAAGAAAGAAAAGAAAGAAAGAAAAAAGTACTCTTAGGATTCTTAATAGCATGAGTATTGTAATGCCAATTTAAACACTGTGGCTTTTTTTTTTTTTTTTGGCCTCTTTAACTTCATATATTTTTCAAATGTAGAATCAATTTCTAAGAATTCTAAATAATGTTCTATTTCTCCATGATATGCAATTTTCATTACTTTTATTTAACAGAATTAAGTAAAATTCTATTGAATAAATCATGTTTGCCAAATAACTAAAAATGGGTTAAAAGAAGGGGTGTGAACATTCTAGATCTGAGTATCCAGGTAGCAGCTGACAAAAACAGTGATAAGATTCCAAAAAACAAGAACTTTAGAAAGCAAAGGAAGAGAGTTCACTTAGTCAAATGGAAATGCTTAAAGAAAAAAAGCAAGGATTCTAGCAAAGACAGTATGAAAACAACCTTATTTTTGGCAGCAGGACATCTTACTTTCTCAGTCCAACATTTTGAGAACAGCCTACACTTTTTCTATCTTCAAGATATAGCACACAAGCTAGGCCTATAAATGTAAAACCCTAGAAATTGTACACAATTATAGAGAACAGATTTTTCAAACTAACTCTACAAAAGCTTTTTAAAACTTAGTGATAACTGGGATGCTTGGGTGGCTCAGTCGGTTAAGTATCCAACTCTTGATCTTGGCTCAGGTCATGATCTTAAAGGTCTGGAGATCAAGCCTGGAGTAGTGATCCGTGCTGAGCATGGATGGAGCCTGCTTGGGACACTCTCTCCTTCTGCCCCTGCCCCATTCCTGCTCTCTCTTCCCCTCTAAATAAATAAATAAATAAATAAATAAATAAATAAATA
>NW_024412395.1:81270768-81287538 GCF_014898765.1 Herpailurus yagouaroundi | reverse complement strand
TACACACACACACACACACACACACACACACACACACACATACCACATCTTCTTTCTCCATTCATCCATCGATGGACATTTGGACTCTTTCCATACTTTGGCTATTGTCCATAGTGCTGCTATAAACATTGGGTGCACGTGCCCCTTCAAAGCAGCATACCTATATCCCTCGGATAAATACCCAGTAGTGCAATTGCTGGCTTGTAGGGTAGTTCTATTTTTAGTTTTTTGAGGAACCTCCATACTGTTTTCCAGAGCGGCTGCACCAATTTGCATTCCCACCAACAGTGCAAAAGAGATCCTCTTTCTCAGCATCCTCGCCAACATCTGTTGTTGCCTGAGTTGTTAATGTTAGCCATTCTGACAGGTGTGAGGTGGTATCTCCTGGTGGTTTTGATTTGTATTTCCCTGATGATGAGTGATGTTGAGCATTTTTTCATGTGTTAGTTGGCCATCTGGATGTCTTCTTTGGAGAAGTGTCTATTCATGTCTTTTCCCCATTTCTTCACTGGATTATTTGTTTTTTGAGTGTTGAGTTTGATATGTTCTTTATAGATTTTGGATACTAACCTTTTATCTGATAATCGTTTGCAAATATCTTCTCCCATTCTGTTGGTTGCCTTTTAGTTTTGCTGATTGTTTCCTTTGCTGTGCAGAAGATTTTAATTTTGATGAGGTCTCAAGAGTTCATTTTTGCTTTTTTTCCCATGCCTCTGGAGATGTACTGAGTAAGAAGTTGCTGAGGCCAAGGTCAAAGAGGTTTTTGCCAGCTTTCTCCTTGAGGATTTTGACGGCTTCCTGTCTTACATTTAGGTCTTTCATCCATTTTGAGTTTATTTTTGTGTATGGTATAAGAAAGTTGTCCAAGTTCATCTTTCTTTATGTCACTGTCCAGTTTTCCCAGCACCACTTGCTGACGAGACTGTCTTTATTCCACTGGATATTCTTTCCTGCTTTGTCAAAGATTAGTTGGCCATATGTCTGTGGGTCCATTTCTGGGTTCTCTATTCAGTTCCATCGATCTGAATGTCTGTTCTTGTGCCAGTACCATACTGTCTTGATGATTACAGCTTTGTAGTATAGCTTGAAGTCTGGGATTATGATGCTCCTGCTTTGGTTTACTTTTTCAAGATTGCTTCGGCTATTCAGGGTCTTTTCTGGTTCCATACAAATTTTAGGATGGTTTGTTCTGTGTGAAGAATGCTGGTGTTATTTTGATAGGGATTGCATTGAATGTGCAGATTGCTTGGGTAGTATTGACATTTCCACAATATTTGTTCTTCCTATCCAGGAGCATGAAATACTTTTCATTTTTTAGTATCTTCTTCAATTTCTTTCATAAGCTTTCTATAGTTTTCAGTGTATAGATTTTTCACTTCTTTGGTTAGATTTATTCCCAGGTATTTTATGGGTTTTGGTGCAATTGTAAATGGGACCGATTCTTTGATTTCTCTTTCTGTTGCTTCATTGTTGGCATATAGGAATGCAACCAATTTCTGTGCATTGATTTTATATCCTGCCACTTAGCTGAATTCATGGATCAGTTCTAGCAGTTTTTTGGTGGAAACCCAGGATAAATTCTACTTAATCAAAAAATAAATAAATTCTGCTTAATCAGAAATAAATAAGAAAATAACATGAGGAATGGTCTCAGTCTTACTCCAATGTTCTGCTCATCTTCTTGACATTCTTTACCAAAACTTAAAATTAACAGCATTCCTTACTAAAATTTATGATTAAAGGTAATCAGCAGAATTAAAGATGAAAGATAGAATTTGGGGAAATAAATTGACTATAAAGTACTTATTCAAAAAACCTGACCACAGTATAAATTTAGCTGAGATCCACAACTGGACCATGTTATTGCTTTGCTTGATTTTCATTTCCCAAATCCTTAAGATGGTGTATAAGGGCCTGCATGATCTAGCAGCTGCAAATCCTTCCCTCTACCTTCATCCCAACAGAAGCCACAGAGTACCATTCTTTCTCACGTGAAAGCCTTCATGAATTCTACTCCCTCTACCTAGAATGCATCACTTACTTAAGTCCTATTCACTTTAACTTTTCTTCTTCAAACAATCTTTCCCTAATCACCCTAGACAAGTGAAGGGGGAACTCATATTATATGCTCTATAGGATTGGATTCTTCACAAAATCTCCACACTTATTATTGTAATGTGCCTGGCTTAATTCACCAAATTATAAACTCTATGACAGCAGAGTCTGAGTTCTTGTACACCACTGTGTCTTTAGCACGTGACACTATGCCTAGCATTCAATATATGTTTCTTTAATGAGTAAATGATTGATGTGTTTCCTTCCCCTATTTTTTTGCCAAGGACAAAAAGTATTATGAGAACCATTTTTTCTTTTCCAAATGAACAAAAGGAAGAGCATACAAGCAAAATGAAACCATATGTCTATGCAAAAACTAGTATAATAGTAGCTTTATTTAAAATAGCCCCCAAACTGGAAGCAACCCAAGTCCATAAATTGGTGAATGGGTCAATAAAGTGTAACATATTCATATAATACTACTAAACAGTAAAAGGAATAAACTATTGATACATGCAACAAATAAGGATGAATCTCAATATCTTTGTGAAAATGATATCACTGTGAATAACACTATGTATGAGAACATATCCTAGAATTTCATTAATATGAAAATTCCATTTATATGAAATCCTAGAAAATACAGAGTAATCTAAAGCAGATCAGTGGTTGGCTGGTGCTAGGGGCAAAGGTAAAAACAGAATATAGAGGGACATGCAGAATCTTTGGGGAGATGATGAAAATATTTTGTATGCCGACTGTGGTGGGAGGCTTTCATGAGTATACAACTACAAAAATTCATTGAACTGTACAGTTTAAACACATGCAGTTTATACCTCAACTAAGTCCATTTTTTATTCACTTTTTTTTTTGACAGAGAGAGTGAGACAGCATTCGAGTGAGCAAGCGAGGGAGGGGCAGAGAGAGAGGGAGAGGAAGAGGGAGAGAGAGAGCAAGAGAAAGAGGGAGAGGGAGAGAGGGAGAAGGAAGGGAGAGAGAGGGAGAGGGAGGGAGACAGAGGGAGAGGGAGAGAGACAGAGAGAGAGAGAGACAGAGAGACAGAGAGAGACAGAGAGAGACAGAGAGAGAGACAGAGAGACAGAGAGACAGAGAGAGAGAGAGAGAGAGAGAGAGAGAGAGAGAGAGAATCTTAAGCAGGCTCGATGCCCAGACACAGAGCACAATCTCATGACCTGAGTTGAAATTAAGAGTCCAATGCTTAATAGAAACCCAGGCACTCCAGTCCATTTTTTAAAAGGCAGAAACACAGTAAAAAGCTGAACAAGAACAGGATAACATAGTTCAGAGAAATTTTTTTTGCATGTTGCAAATAACTAATATATAGAGATGTTTTATTGAGTCAAATCTATAGTCCTTTTAAAAACGGGTTCTGCGGATAAACGTAAATTCTCATTTTAGTTTTTGTTGGCAGGATTTTTTTTAAGACCTTCACTGTCTGTCCAAACAACCCAAGAGTCACATAACACCCATTTTTCAGTAGCTGTAACAATATTTATCTGTACTGGAGAAGTCTAAATGTCTTATCTTTACTCTGGAACAAAGTTCAGGGACTAATTCTGGTTATGTTTGTGTTTTTGGCTTCTGTTTATCTAAGTGTCAAAATGAACTATCTAAAATAAACAACACAAGAACCTTGCAGTAATGGGGCAAATAATGGAATAGTTGAAGCAACAATATCCCTTTCCTAGAACACAAATTTCTTAGGACAAACAAAACTGGGATTTCAGAGTATCATTACAATTCTATTAAGAAATACCCAAGGGAAATAGTGGCTTAACGTAACAGAAATGTCCCTATAAAATCTGGTATAAAAATTTCTAAAATTTGATTATACTCAAGTACAGAAGTCTTTTATTATTCCAATCCTTTCAAAAATTAAACAATTATCCCTTAATTTATATTTCTGCATCCAGATTATAACAGATTAAACTGTCATTCTGACATTCCCATAACGTCAAAGAGAGAGCAGAGTGGGAAGAAGATTATAATCTTCATAAGATGCATCTTTAAGATGGGTTCAGTGATTCACTGACAGGACTCACAGAACTCATACTCAACAGCTGTAATTTTTTCCAGTAAAATAATACAAACCAAAATCAGCAAAGGGAAAAGTCCTGTGAAGCAAAATCTGAGAAAACGAGGTACAAGCTTCAACAGTCTTTTCCCCATGGAGTCATACAAGAGGCACTTAATTCCTCCAGCAGTGAATTATGACAATATGTATAAAATACTGTCTAAACAAGGAAGCTTACTAGAGATTCAGTGTCCGAAGTTTTTATCGGGGGACTCGTCATGCAGGCACCCTCTACTTAGCACAAACCAAAATGCCAAACTCCCAGAAGAAATGGAGGTACTCAACATAAACCATACTATTCGTATAAACAGTTTAAGTATAATAAATCACTCTTATCAGTTATGAACTCTTTTCTGCATAGATGTCTAAAGAGAAAGGCAATCAAAAGCTGATTAAAACACACAAATACATACACACTCAACAACTGTGAGCTGACAAAATCTGTTAGGTAATCCAAGCACTCTCAAACAGCAATGAGATACGTTGTTCTCCCCTAATTCACAACAACAGTAAACCACAAATAACAACAACAACAACAACAACAGATAAGCCAGGCTCAAACCACCAAGAGGTTTATATATCCTGGGGCCGACGAAACAATCACTCATTAATGATTCAGTCAACTATTTATTAAGTGCCTGTTCTATGTTAGGCAATGTTCTAAGTCTGGAGATATGGTGAGAATAAGATACAGTATACATATACAACATAATAGTACCCATACAAATAAACAAGTCAAAAAACTGTAAACAAATACATAAGAATTTCATAAGAAGGCTTTGGATGACTCAGTTTTGCTTCCCATGTTGTAATCAGTGGTCATTCTCAGTAGCTATTCTTAAAAAAAAAAAAAAAAAAAAAAAAGAATAAATTTTAGAATATCCTAAAAATATCCTTTATCTACAAAAAATTTGCCACAGCTTTCCTGGAGAGCAACTTAGTGTTTTACATAATTTTTTTAAGGATTTTATTTTTCAGTAATCTCTATACCCAATGTGGGGCTCAAGTTTACAATCATGAGATCAAGATTCACATGCTCCACAGACTAAGCAAGCCAGGCACCCCATTACATAAAAACTTTAAATGTAAATGACCTTAGGCCCCAAATTCTTTTTTAAATTTTTATACGAAAAAAAAAAGGATACATAAATATGTAAGAGTGTACTTATTGGAACATCATTTATAACAGTAAAAACTGGAAATAATCAGTTCTCTCAGATAAATATTTAGGCTATCAAAATCGTAGTATATTCCAAAATAAAACACTATGAAGCCATGGAAAGTTGTTTAGATTTGATAACTATAATATATTTTTTAATAGAAAAGACCATATTAAACACTGACAACATAATTTCATTTTTGTTCATTATGTATGAGAGAGAGAGGAAGGGAGAAGAAAGTGTGTGTGTGTGTGTGTGTGTGTGTGTGTGTGTGTGTGTGTGTGTAAAAGATCTGGGAGGATATGGGGCGCCTGGGTGGCGCAGTCGGTTAAGCGTCCGACTTCAGCCAGGTCACGATCTCGCGGTCCGTGAGTTCGAGCCCCGCGTCGGGCTCTGGGCTGATGGCTCAGAGCCTGGAGCCTGTTTCCGATTCTGTGTCTCCCTCTCTCTCTGCCCCTTCCCTGTTCATGCTCTGTCTCTCTCTGTCCCAAAAATAAATAAACGTTGGAAAAAAAAAAAAAAAAAAGAAAGGTCTTTAAAAAAAAAAGATCTGGGAGGATATATTCCAAAAAGTGGTGAGATTATGAGTTGTCATTGCTGGTACAGTCTTTATTATACATAACTAATGGGCCCATCACCATGGTTTACAGACAGATCAAGTAGTAAAAACAGAAGCAAATGTAAAAGTTTAGAAACTACAAGTTATTGTGCATAATTAATTATATAGAATTCTCACTAGCATATTAATTTTCAAGTTTTAAATTGTTTATATACAATTATATTTGTATATTTTGGAAGTTATCTGTAATAAAAGGACTGACACACTACCCTGAAGTTTATGGTGATGGAATGTAGCAAGAATCTCACATATTTACTATTCTTTAAAAAAAGAAAAAGTCTAATTCCCAAGGAAGTTATTTGGTTCAGTTTTTTAAAGATTAAGAAGCATAAGATATGGAGAGTTAATAATAAGATAATAATAAGATAATGGAGAGTTAATTCTATAGGTAAAAAAAGGTAAATAAAAGAGTGCATTGTTTGATTCAAAGTTGATCACATGTCTAGTGCTCTAAGAAAACAAAAAACAAAAAAACAAAAACAACAACAAAAAACCTGGCAACCTCCACAAAAAATATTTCTACCCAAAAAAGTCTCACGTACAGAATAGACTTACTAAACTCTCTAAAAATCACGATATAACTACATATATAAACAAACACAAAAAACAACCCGAACAATCATGTGGAGCAATCAGAGCTCTCATACATTGCCGGTGACAATGCTAAACAGTACAGCCACTTTGGAAAAGTTGGGCAGTTCCTTATAAAAGTAAACATATACTTCCCATGTTACTTAGCAATTTCCCTTCTATGTACTCTATGAAATGAAAACATATGTTCACACAAAGACCAGTATACAAGATATTCATTCAAATATTAATTCAAAGATATTAATTCAAAATAGCCATAAGAATACTACTCAGTAATAAAAAGGAATGAACTACCGATACATGTAACATGGTTGAATCTAAAAAACATATTAATGAAATAAGTCAGACACAAAAGACTATGCATAGTATAACTTCATATACAAAGGTACATATACAGGGGCGCCTGGGTGGCTCAGTTGGTTGAGCGTCCAACTTCGGCTCAGGTCATGATCTCACAGTTTGTGAGTGTGAGCCCCACGTCAGGCTCTGTGCTGACAGCTCAGAGCCTGGAGCCTGCTTCAGATTCTGTGTCTCCTTCTCTCTCTGCCCCTCCCCAACTTGTGCTCTGTCTCTCTCTATCAAAAATAAATAAATGTAATAAAATTTTTTTAAATGTACATATACATATATGTGGAATATCACAAATACAAAAATGTCTAATTTAATATGAAATTGAAAGTCTTTTTTTTTTTCTTTTTTTTTTTAATGAAACGGATAGGGGCACGCCTGGGTGGCTCAGTTGGTTCAGTGTCTGATTTCAGCTCAGGTCATGATCTCACAGCTCATGAGTTCAAGCCCCGCGTCAGGCTCTGTGCTGACAGCTCAGAGCGTGGAGCCTGCTTCGGATTCTGTGTCTCCCTCTCTCTCTGCCCCTAACCCACTCGCATTCTGTCTCTGTCTCTCTCAAAAATAAATAAACATTAAAAAAAAAATTAAAAACGAAAAGGATGAGGCATACCTTTTTTTTTGAGAGAGAGAGAGAGAGAAAGAGAGAGAGAGAGAGAGAAAGAGAGGGTGCAAGTGAGCAAGGGGCAGAGAGAGAGGGAGATAGAGAGAAAATCCCATGAGAAGGGGGGGGGGGGGGGAGAGAAGCAGGCTCATTCAAAGCAGGGCTTGGACTCGCCTGAAGTGAGGCTTGACCTCACCTGACGCGGGGCTAGAGCTCATGAACCATGAGATCATGACCTGAGCTGAAGGCAGATGCTTAACTGATTGAGCCACCCAGGTGCCCCAATAAGGCATACTTCTAAATGAACAGTTAGTTCCATATAAGTTAATTTATTATACTAATTAATAAATCAATTTCACATATATGAAATACTAAAAATAAAATTATTGAGACAAAATTACAGAGACAGACACTGATGATAGTTTGGAGCAAGGGGTGAAAGCAGGAAGCAATGGTAAACAGGCAAGAGGAAAAATTCTGAGGATGAAAATGTTCTTAATGATTATGGCGGTGGTTACACAATCATATTCATTTGCCAAAACTTAACAAGCTGAATACTTAAAAGGGTGAATGTTATTTTACTTAAATTTCATCAACACTGTACAGAAAAAACAAAAACAAAACACCAAGCCAACAACCCAGCCATAACCTACTATCCAATACCCACCAAAACAAACCTCGCTAAAAACATCTCCAAAGTCTTAGGTAAAATATGCATGCTATTTGGTCAAATGTCATTACAATAATACGTATATTCACATGGACATACAAGTATATGTATCTGCTCCCAAATATCTAAGAATATAAATTCTTTTTTTTTTAATGTTTATTTATTTTTGAGAGAGAGCATGAGCAGGGGAGGTACAAAGAGAGAAGGAGAGAAGATCCGAAGTAGGCTCCATTGAAGGGCTCAAACTCATGAACCATGAGATCATGACCTGAGCCGAAGTTGGATGCTCAACCAACTGAACCACCCAGGCACCCTGTCACTCCCCATTGTTTTATGTTTATTTATTTTTGAGAGACACAGAGAGACAGAGTGTGAGCAAGGGAGGGGCGGAGAGAGACAGAGACACAGAATCCAAAGCAGGCTCCAGGCTCTGAGCTGTCAGCAGAGAGCCCAACTTGGGGCTTGACCCACGAGCCATGAGATCATGACCTGAGCCAAAGTCAGATGCTTAACCAACTGAACCACCCAGGAGCCCCTCCCTTTTTTAAAGTTTATTTATTTGTTTTGAGAGACAGTGACAGAGAAACAGCATGTGCACACTGGTGGGGGGAAGGGGGCAGAAAGAAAGAGAGAGAGAGAGAGAGAGAGAGAGAGAGAGAGAGAGAGAGAATCCCAAGCAGGCTCTGAGCTGTCAGCGCAGAGAGTGACATGGGGTTCCATCTCATGAATAGGGAGATCATGAGCTGAGCTGAAATCAAGAGTGGGACACTTAACCTGACACTTAACGACTGAGCCACCCAGGCATGCCAGAATATAAATTCTTAAAACCAAGTTCTAGGCTTTCACTTTGCCCAGATATTCGTTCATATGTAAATTAATATCAAACTACTTATTTATATAAACAACTATGTCTTTTATAGTATAATCTATCCCAGAAAGAACAGAGCAAATTAAATTGGGTGGGGAAAATTTATGCTCTCAGTAAAACAGTGTAATGGAGAAAGTGCTAACCTGGGAATCAAAAGAACAGGTCTTTCCAAGGATTTAATGGAATACAAAAGTTTTATTTTGTTAAAAAGCAAAAGGCCCAACTTTCTATATTATCAATCTATCAGGATATTTTATTTTCCCATCACATTAAATACAGAAAGGCCTTTTCTTTCCAGAGATTTGATATGTGTTAGCTTCTTTTTTTTTTTTTTTTAATTTGCTTGGTTCTTCCTTTTTTTTAAGGCTTTTTTCTTTCTTTTTTTTTTTTTTTAGGGCAGTTTTAAGCTGACAGCAAAATTGAGGAAGTACAGATATTTCCTGCAGACATCAGCCCTCACACATGCATAGCCTCCCTTATTATCAATATGCTTTAGCAGAGAGGTGCATTTCTTACATATGATGAACCTACATTGACACATCATAATCACCCAAAGTCTACAGTTCACTTTTGGTGTTGTATATTCTATGGATTTAGACAAATATATAATGACATGTCTCTATCATTACAGTATCATACAGAATATTTTCAGTGCTCTAAAATGTTGACTTCTATCTTACTCTATTCTCATTGCCTGACTTTTTTTAAACTTTTTTTTTTTTTACTGTTTATCACTATAATCCATCTGTCACTTACTTGTATGTATAATTTGAAATGAGACTATAAATTGACTTTTACCCCAAAGCAAACTAATCTTTCCATTCCTACATATCAAATGAACTTACCTTTACCACTTAAAGGACAAAAACAAAAAACAAGCAAACCTCCCCTGTCCCAAAAAACCCCACCATAGGTCTTTTTTTTTTTTTAAGTTTTTACTTAAATTCCAGTTAACACAGTGTAATATCAATTTCAGCTGTGCAATATAGTGATTCAACACTTCCACACAATACCCAGTGCTTATCACAAGTGCACAAGTGCACTCCTTAATCACCACCATCTGTTTAACCCTCAATCCACCTCCCCTCTGTGTTTTGGTTCTATCTCTGTCACCAATCAGAAGGTTACTTGAAACAAATTACATTATTTTTTTAGGTTTCAATCTAAAAATAAAAAAAATATGTAAAGCTTTCTTCAAGGCCCCATCTAACTCAACATCTTGGCTTATATAATTCTAAAAATTTCCTTACAAGCAAATGTGCCCAAATCACTTTATTTCAAAAGTAAACTTTCTAAAAAAAATTAAAATAAATGAAAAATTTTTCTCTCTATTCTATGAATCTAAGTTTAAACTCACTAAGGAAAAACTTCCCTGAGAATTATTTAGCAAAATTTTAAGGCAGGAACTGAGTTTTCCTACTAGAAAAATTAAAGTTTTGTAAAATTTTACGGAGCAAAGTTAAACATTCCTGTGAATGACAAAAAATAGCAAAATCTAGACTGACAAAAAAGGATATGATTGTATTTCTTTCTCTAAGCCAGTAAAGTCCTCAACTAGGGGCAATTTTACTCCCCAGAGGACATTTGACAATGTTTGGAGACCATTTTAGTTGTCACAACTGCAGGTGGTGGTGACACTGACATCTGTGGGTAGAGGCCTGGAATGCTGCTAAAAATTTTACAATGCACATATGTTCCCCCACCCCCCCATGCACACACACAAAAATTATCCAGCACAAGATGTCAATAGTGCCAAGGTAGAAAAACCTTGCTCCAAGAGTATTACATGTAATATATCTTCTCAGTTAGTGGGCAGAGATATATCAATAGAAATATCCCATGTGGAAAGCAGACAAAAAGGCATGTTCTTTCTTGTACCAATCCTGAAAAACCTTTTTATGTGATACTTCCAGCACCCACTAGGATAGCTATAAGCAATAAAAATGTTGGCAAGGATGCAGAGAAACTGGAATCCTCATATATTGCTGGTGGGAATATAAAATGGCACAACCACACTGAGAAACAGTCTGGCAGATCCTCAAAAGGATAAACATAGAATTACCACATGACCCAGCAATTACTCTCCTAGATATGTACCTAAAAGACTGAAAACATATATCCACATAAAAACTTGTACACAAATGTTCACAGCAGCAATAGTCATAAGAGGAAAATAAAAACTTGCAAACCACTCAAATTTTTATCAACTAATGAATGCATCAATAAAATGTGATATGGCCATACAATCGATTTTTGGTTTAAAAAAAAAAGCATTCATGTGGAATCTCAAAAGGCCCTTAAGAGCCAAAACAATCCTGAGAAAGAACAAATCTGGAATTCTCACACTTCCTGATTATGAAACATTACAAAGCTACAGTAATGAAAACAGTATGGTGCTGGCATGAAGACATACTTATAGACCAAAAGAATAGGAATACAGCACCCAGAAACAAACCCTCACATATATGGTCAAATGCTCTGCAACAAGCATGCCAAGACAACACAACAGGGAAAAAACAGTCTCTTCAAATAAATGGTGCTAGGAAAACTGGATATCCAAATGCATAAGAAAAAAGTTGGACCCTTCCTTACCTTACACCATATAAAAAACTAACTCAAAATGAAGTAAAGACCTAAATATAAGTCCTGAAACTATAAAATTCCTAGAATCAAACATAGGGGGAAAACTTTATGACATGTGATTTGTCAATAATTTCGTAAGTATGACACAAAACGAATAGACAACAAAAGCAAATACAGACAAATGGGGCTATGTTAAACTTCAAAACTTCTGCCCAGCAAAGGAAACTATTGAGACTAAAAAGGCAACCTATGGAATAGGAGAAAATATTTGCAAAACACATCTCTGATAAGGGATCAGTATCTGCAGTATGTAAAGAACTCCTACAACTCAAGCACACACACATACACACACATGCATAAAGCCAAAAAACACAACTAACCAATTTAAAAATGGGAAATGGATCCGAATAGACATTCCTCAAAAGAAGATACAGGAATGGGCAATAAGCACATGAAAAGATGCTCAACATCACTAATTAGGAGGGAAACGCAAATCAAAACCAAAAGGTATCACCTCATGCCCATTAAAATGGCTACTATAACAAAGAAAGAAAGAAAGAAAGAAAGAAAGAAAGAAAGAGAAAGAAAGAAAGAAAGAAAGAAAGAAAGAAAGAAAGACAGAAACTAAAGAAAAGAAAAAAGAAAAGAAAAAGAAAGTTAAAAAGTGTTACTAAGGATCTGGAAAATTGGAACTCTTGGGCACTGTTGATGGGAATGCAAAATGGAGCAGATGCTATGAAAACAATATGGAGGTTCCTCAAAAAATTTAAAATAGAACTACCATATGATCCACCAATCTCACTTCTGAATATATATCCAGGAGAACTGAAAACAGAATCTCAAAGAGATATGTACACACCATTATATTAGTCAGCTAAGGCTGTTATAACAGAATACACAGACTGTGTGACTGAAACAATAGAAACTTATTTCTCACAGTTCTGGATGCTGGACGTCCAAACTCAAGGTGCTAGGCAATTTAGTTCTCTCTTTCTTGGCTTGAGACAGTCACCTTCTCATCATGTACACACATGGCAGAGTGGCAGAGAGGGGGGTGGAGAGAGAGACAGAGACAGAGACAGAAAGAGAGAGAAACACATGATGAAGCGCATGCACTTGAGAGCACGCTCTGGTAGCTCTTCCTCTTCTTATAAGGACACTAACCTATTGGATTAAGGGCCCCACCCTAACCTTTATCACCTCCTTACTGGCCCTGTCTTCAAATACTATAGTCACAATGGAGGGCACCTGGGTGGCTCAGCCGGTTAAGCATCCGACTGCAGCTCAGGTCATGATATCACATCCATGGGTTTGAGCCCCACAGTGGGCTCTGTACTGACAGCTCAGAGCCTGGTGCCTGCTTCAGATTCTGTGTCTCCCTCTCTGCCCCTCCCCCCCCATCAAAAATGAATAAACATTAAAACATTTTTTAAAAAAGGGGCACCTGGGTGGCTCAGTCGGTTGAGCATCCGACTTTGGCTCAGGTCATGATCTCACGGTTCGTGAGTTCGGGCCCCGCATCGGGCTCTGTGCTGACAGCTCAGAGCCTGGAGCCTGCTTCAGATTCTGTGTCTCCCTCTCTCTCTGCCCCTCCCCCACACGCACTCTGTCTCTCTCTGCCTCTCAAAAATAAAGAAAACTAATTAAAAAATTTGTTTTAATTTTTTTAAAATACAGTCACATTGAAGCATTGGGCTTCAACATGTGAATTTGGGGAAAACATAATTCAGTCCATACCACCCATTATTCACAGCAGCATTATTCATAGTTGCTAAGAGGTAGAAGTAATCTAAATGTTCATCAATACATGAATGGGTAAAGAAAACATGGTAAATACATACAATGAAATATTACTCAGCCTTTAAAAAAGAAGGAAATATTGTCATATACTATCACGTGGATCAGCCTTGAGGACATTAAGCTAACTGAAATAAATCAGTCACAAAAAGACTGTTAGGGTGGGGCTCAAATCCAATTGGTTGGCATGCTTATTGCAAGTACGCAATAGATCCCCAGACCCCCCATCCTTCGTGACTGAAACTCTAAACCCAGGAAATAACACCTCTGCACCCCTCCACCTAGCCCCTGGCAACCACTTATATGAGGTATGTAAAGCAAACTCATAGAAATGGAAAGTGGAAAGAGGGCTGAACAACAATTTGCATCTACTTGCACACTTGCAAAATGTTGGGAGGGTGAATTTCATGTTATGTTTTTGCCAAGAAAAGGAAGAAAGTAAGAAAGAAGGGGGGGGAAGGAAGGAAGGAAGGAAGATGTAGGAAGGAAAAAAGAAAGCAAAAAGCTCTTGATACATGCTACTTAACATGGATGAAATATTAGAGCAAATATGTGAGTTCAGCAAGGTTGCAGAATACAAGATCAATATACAAAAATCAATTATATTTGTAACACTAGCAATGAATGATCCAAAAGTGCAATTAAGACAATTCCATTTACAAAAGCATCAAAAAGAATAAAATTATTAGGAATAAATATAACAAAAAAATGCATGATTTGTACACTGAAAAGTACAAGATAATGCTGAAAGATATTGAAGAAGCACTAAACAGAAAGACATCCCACGCTCATGGATTGGGAGGCTTAACATTGTTAAAATGGCAACACTCTCCAAATTGACCAACATGTTCAGTGCAATCCTTACATAACATTAGCTGCCTTTCTTGCAGAATTGACAAGCTGCTTCTGAAATACATATGGAAATGAAAAGAACTCAGAATAGGCAAAACAATCTTGGAAAAAAACAAGGTTGGAGGACTTGCATTTCCTGATTTCAAAATTTACTACAAAGCAAAAATAATCAAGACAGTGTGGTAATGACATAAAAACAGATATATATCAATTATAGAGAACTGAGAGATCAGAAATAAACCCTCATATTAATGGCCAAATGATTGTTGACAACAGTGTCAAACACTCAACAGAGAAAACAGCCTTTCCAACAATGATTGAACTGGATATCCAGGCAACTGGACATTCAAAAAAAAATAAAGCTGGATCCCTCACCTCACACCATATACAAGAATTAATTCAAAATGGATCACAGACTTTAAATATTAAGAAAAACTATAAAATTCTCAGAAAAAGAAATCATAAGCATACATCTTTGCGGCCTTGAATTAGGCAAGTTTCTTAAATATGACACCAAAAAATTATAATAAAAGCAAAAATAGGGGGGCGCCTGGGTGGCGCAGTCAGTTAAGCGTCCGACTTCAGCCAGGTCACGATCTCGCGGTCCGTGAGTTCGAGCCCCGCGTCGGGCTCTGGGCTGATGGCTCAGAGCCTGGAGCCTGTTTCTGATTCTGTGTCTCCCTCTCTCTCTGCCCCTCCCCCGTTCATGCTCTGTCTCTCTCTGTCCCAAAAATAAATAAACGTTGAAAAAAAAAATAAAAAAAAAAGCAAAAATAGGTAATTTGGACTTAATTAAAATTAAAAACTTTAATGCTTCAAAGTGCACCATGTAGAAAGTGAAAAGACAATTCAGAGAATGAGGGGGAAAACTGCACATTATAGATCTCATCAAAGGCTAGTATTCAGAATATAAAAAGATCTTGGGGCACCTGGGTGGCTCATTCAGTCAGGCGTCTTAACTTCAGCTCAGGTCATGATCTCCCGGTCCGTGAGTTCAAGCCCCGCGTTGGGCTCTGCGCTATCAGTTCACAGCCTGGAGCCTGCTTCGGATTCTGTGTCTCCCTCTCTCTCTGCCCCTCCCCCACTCGCTCTCTCTAAAAATGTTAAAAAAATTAAAAACTATATATAAAAAGATCTCTTACACTTCAGTCAATTATGACCCCACACTTCTACTCCCAAGTATATACCCAAGAGATATAAAAACATATACTCACACAAAAACCTGTACACAAATATTCATGACCACATTACTCATAATAGTGAAAGAATATGAATAACCTACATGTCTATCAATTGATGAGTGGATAAATAAAATATGGTATATCCATAACAGAATATTAGGCAATAAAAACAAGTGAATCAATGATATTTGCTGCAACATGGATAAACCTTGAAAACATTATGCTAAACAAAAGAAGCCAGACAAAAAAGGTCACATACTTTATGATTCCATTTATATGAAATGTCTGGAATAGGCAAATTCTTTTTTTTTTTTAAGTTTATTTATTTATTTTGAGAGAGAGAGCGAGAGAGCAAGAGCATATGTAGGGTGGGGGGGAGAGAGAATCCCAAGCAAGTTCCACACCGTCAGCACAGAGCCCTGTGCGAGATTCAAACTCACAAACCATGAGATCATGATCTGAGCCAACACAAAGAGTTGGACGCTTAACTGACTGACTGAGCCAGGTGCCCCCGGAACAGGGAAGTTCTTAAAGACAGAAAGTAGATTAGCAGTTGCCAGGAGCTGGAGGAAGGAATGAATGAAGAATTCCTGCTAATGGGTACAGGGCTTCTTTTGGGGGTGATAAAAACACTCTAAAATTGACTGTGGTGACAGTTGAACAACTCTATGCTAAGAATTGCTGAATTCTTATTTGGGTAACTTATATGGCACGTAAATTATTTGTCATAAAGTTGTTACAGAAAAGAATATTACCTGCAAATGTTACACTTTTATTAAACGATACATAACATGTTAAAATTTATTTGCAACAACTGAAAATAGACAAGGAAAAGATATAAAAAAATCATTTAAAATTCCTGAAAGTGGTAAATTTAAGGCTTTTGAGGAAAGCCCAAAAAGAGATTTTAATTTACTACAAAGAAGAATTTTCAGAGGTGCCTGGGTGGCTCAGTCGGTTGAGTGTCCGACTTTGGCTCAGGTCATGATCTCGCGGTCTGTGAGTTCGAGCCCCACGTCGGGCTCTGCGCTGACAGCTCAGAGCCTGGAGTCTGCTTTGGATTTTGTGTCTCCCTCTCTCTTTGCCCCTCCCCTGCTCATGCTCTGTCTCTCTCTCTGTCAAAAATAAATAAACATTTAAAAAAAAACTTTAAAAAAAAAAAGAATTTTCAATAACATGGGAAAGCATGGAAATAAGAAAAAGCAAAGTCTGAAGCACAATTCCTACTGCAAACAATATATTTTTGCAAAGATTTAGTAAAAAAATTCTATAGCTCTGTGTCTTGCAAAACTGCCAAGTCTGACAAAGCCAACTCAGGCTGAGGTTATTTTCAGTACTGCTGGAGAAACA
>NW_024412395.1:81264345-81270668 GCF_014898765.1 Herpailurus yagouaroundi | reverse complement strand
CCCCCCCCCCCCCCCCCCCCCCCCCCCCTGTTTTGCTTTTTCTCGTTTTCTGTGCCCCCCCCCTTACTAGTATCATTGTAGGGGGTGGCGGGAGATGAGACAAATCTTTTAATGTTCCTTGGCCACAGCAAGTTTTCTTAAACTCTAATTCATCCTTAAGGTCCAAAGAGCTTTGCTTTACATTTTTCCATGTTGTTTTTTCCCCTACACTGAACTTAGAAAAACTGCAAACACAGAAAACTATAAAAAGCAAAACACACCCACAGATCCAGGCTGTACAAAAAGAATACATCATTTTCTAGGAATAGGACCATAAATAAGTTAGAAATATGAACTATTACTTGAAAAGAACCAGGGAAGTCAAATTTTCTGTTAAAAAGCTGGAATTTGGGGCTCAGTTGGTTGAGCATCTGACACTTGATTTCAGCTCAGGTCATGATCCCAGGGTGGTGGGATTGAGCCCTGTGTTGGGCTCTGTGCTGAACATAGAGCCTACTTGGGATTTTCTCTCTCTCTCTGCCTTTTTTCCCCACTTGTACTCTAAATAGATAGATAGATAGATAGATAGATAGATAGATAGATAGATAGATAGACAGACAGATAAGATTCATCCTATATGTAACATCTCTAATAGATGATCTACTTAAATTTTTCAGGAGCTTACTACAGTTGACCCTTGAACAAGATGGAGGTTAGAGGTGCAGTCAAAATTCCACATGTTAACTTTTGACCCTGAAAACTTAAGTAGCAGCCTCCTGCTCATTACCAATTACGTAAACATTTGATTAACACATATTTTGTATTATGTGTATTATATATTGTATCTCGCAATAAAGTAAGCTAGACCAAAAAAAATGTTTTTTAAGTTTATTTGAGAGAGAGACATCGCACACATGCGTGCGCATGAGAAAGCACATACGAATGAGCAGGAGAGGGTCAGAAAGAGGAAGAGACAGAATCTAAGCAGGCTCCACACTGTCAGTGCAGAGCCTAAAGCCAGGCTTGAACTCATGAACCATGAGATCATGACCTGAGCTGAGATCAAGAGCCAGATGTTTGACTGAGCCACACAGGTGCCCTGACGACAAAAACAAAAAAAAATTATTAAGGAAATCAATCATAATAAGGAAGAGAAAGTACATTTACCATACTATACTGTATTTATTTTTAAAAATCCACATATAAGTAGACCCACATAGTTCAAACCCCTGTTGTACAAGGGTAAACTGTAATTCAAATCACAAGGTCAAGAAGCAAATAAGATCTCTTTATCAAAATAGTTTTTTCATGAAAATGGCCAATTTATTATCACTATTACCAGTGATGTGTCATTATATAGTTAACTTAAAACAGCATAAGAAATGCTTTTGAGTCATCACCTAATACACACATACACACACATATATGTGAAACAAAAATTTCATAAAATTTTTTTACTGTGTGCAATATACTCTTATTTTCTATTCTTTTTTTTTAATGCTAGTCACAGCCCACAAATCAAATCAGAAGTACAGAAGATAAAACTCTCCTGAATCACAATGGAAGTACAGCTTAGTATAAATTATGTTTTTGAATGAAAACACAGTAGTAAACATGGATTCTTTTTCCTCCCAATTTATTGGCTGGGTTGTTTGCAACTGATTTTGCACTTCCCCTCTTTTGCCAGGTGGCTGTGTTTTGTATCAAATTAAAATTAACTCCTATCCCTGCATTCAATTTTTTAAAATGTTTATTTATTTATTTTGAGAGAGAGCAAGCAAGCGAGAGAGGGAGACAGAGAATCCCAAGCAGGCTCTGCCCTGTCAACACCGAGCCTGACCATGAGATCATGACCTGAGCCGAAATCAAAAGCCAGATGCTCAACTGACTGAGCCACTCAGGCACCACTCTGCATTCGTTTTTATACCAAAGAAATTGTTGGGACAGGTGAGGGTGTGGAAGGTGATCTTCCATTCCCGACACACGTACAATACGGGCACCTATACCCATACACAGAGGATAGATGGATGGATATTTATTTCCTAGAATTGATACTTCATTCAATTAATTTGTACATATCTGTTGTCTATGATCATAGCTATAAACTTTGTGTAACCACTTCTGAAAATGTTCTTGGGAATGAATGCAACCAGTTATCAGTACGGGAAACACAATCACTTGTAAATAATTTCCCTTAAATTATACTCTTTCTCCATAGTTGCAACATGTTATCTCTTTCACTATGTTACTTTTCTTCAGAAAATAACAAACTTAAGCCTTTGCTAAAAATTCAATAATCTATCCTAATCAGAAAAAAAAAAATTAACAGTGACAATTGAAAAGACCAAGACATTAATTTTGCCTGGGCCCTAGCATAGAAACACTTAGGATCAAGGCCATGGTCTCAATCCGGAGAACGTTACACCCAAAAGCATCTTTGCTCTTTCCTCCAAAAGTTGATTACTGTCCTCTGCTCTACCACAACCACTATAATTAGACACTGCTTCTTATGAAGTGAGCCTTAATCTTAATATCTGTCCCAGGGGTTCTAAATCTAAAGGCTTTGAATTTTTTTTTAAGTTTATTTATTTTGAGACAGAGAAAAAATGAGCAGGGAAGGGGCAGAGAGAGCAAGGGACAGAGAACCCCAAGCAGGCTCTATCTCATGAACTGTAAGATCATGACCTGAGCTGAAATCAAGAGTTGGACGCTTAACTGACTGAGCCATCCAAGTGCCCCTAACCTTAATTTTTACTTCTGGTTTTCCTATCTCTCTGGTCAGTTCTTAGCTATTTTGCAAGTCCCTTGACCTCTATAGACTTCCTAAATATTGGTAATCTCCAGTATTCTATTCTGAACTGTTTTCTATTCACTCTAAACTTCTCTGAACAATTCATTAGCTTCAACAGCCTCATTACCAGCTGTTCACTAATGATTTACAAATCTCAAACTGAAATCTTTTTCTTCAGCTCCCAATTAGTGTATCAAATAATGTTCCAGACATTTTAACTTAGTAATTCATAACCATCTCACATGAAGAATTTCCCAAAATCAATTAATCATTTCTCTTCTCTCTCCAGTTTCTAATCTGTTCCTCCTCTTGCATGGGAAAAGTGAAGAAGGTTATAGGGGGCATAGAGGGAAGATGGTAACTAAGAGTACAGTGGGAAGGTTATGAGTGACTTAAAACATTCTCTTATCTTCCCTATGAAATACACATCTTCTTGAAATTATCACTCAATCCAGAGATGTTCATGTCACCTACTCCTCATGATTTGACTTCCATCAGGAACCACCTTCACTGTCAAATTGCTGATATCCAAAGAAAAATTACATTATTAATATCCCTAAAGAGCCTGGGTATCCAGTAAAGATGAAGTTTAGACATAGACCTTGCTTGCCTCCAATCTGGCAAACGATACTTTTGAACAACCTAGACAGTTGCTTGCTACCTTACCAGCTGGCAGATGACTTTATAACTTCAGCCTCAGTGGATCACGGAATAGGGTCAGGTCAAACTTCAAAGCGGCAACATACAATGAATCACTTTATCATTTTAGTCTAAGAAAATTTTATCTTCCGCTGTCTTTGGCATGTTTTTCATTAAGGTTAAGACTTACAAAGCAAATGCCAACAGTATTTGATGAAATCATTTTAAATATTTTAAGATTAGAATCTAAGAAAAAACAGATGTACACATCTGTTGCACATTAGATAACATCTTAATCAGGGATGACTTGAGATTTAAAATTAGAAAATCATGAAGTAAAGAGTGAATACAGACTGTAATTTCAGAAAGAATGAAAGAGGCCATGATTTATACTCAATTCATTATTATTTATGCTAACTACTATTTTCCAACATCAGCACTACCGGCATTTGGGGCCAGATAATCATTGTGGGGGCTGTCCTGTGCATTGTAGGATATTTGGCAGCATCCCTGACTTCTATCAAGTAAATCCTAGTAACACCCTCTAGTTGTTAACAACCAAAAATGTCTCCAGACATTGCCAAATGTCCTGGGTAAAAAAATTGCCCCTGGTTAAGTACCACTGTGCTAAGGAAGGAAACATGATAATAGAGACTAATCTCAAATAACTAGTAAGAAATAATTCATTACCTATAATTAGATAATGAATTATTTTTCTACTTATATGTGAATATGGGGAAACCACTGTGACCTGAAAATTAAAAGTATTTTATTTTTTAATTTTTTTTTTCAACGTTTATTTATTTTTGGGACAGAGAGAGACAGAGCATGAACGGGGGAGGGGCAGAGAGAGAGGGAGACACAGAATCAGAAACAGGCTCCAGGCTCTGAGCCATCAGCCCAGAGCCTGACGCGGGGCTCGAACTCACGGACCGCGAGATCGTGACCTGGCTGAAGTCGGACGCTTAACCGACTGCGCCACCCAGGCGCCCCAGAAGTATTTTAAACTATAAAATGAAAACAAAACCTAAAAGGATTTTCTGACTGCATGACCTCTTAAGAAGCCATCTCTTCCTGAAAAGAAGAAGAAAGAAACTAAGATTTGTGACTTAAAATCTATATTGTGTTGCATCAAGCTAGTTATTTTATAGAATTTATTATCTGTAATGACAAAAACCCTACAGTGATAAATATATGTAACATTCACATGTAAATAGAATGTGTAAGAAAAAATATATAAGAAACTGGTAATAATGGTTGCCTTGAAATATGAAGACAAAGAATATGAGACATGCAGTAGACAAAAAATCAATCACAATAGTCCGGAAACCCTGCTTAGGCATCTATCTGACTTAAATAACACATCATCAATCTCATTCTATAATTCAATTACCTTAGCTCATTCAACTCTTCAAAATCCATATATTCAAAATCCAAGAAATACAAAAATAGAAATAGTCCCTACTCTCAAGAAATGTATAATCTAGGGGCATCCGGCTAGTTCAGTCAGTAGAGTGTGTGATTCTTTATCTCAGGGTTGTGAGTTTGAGCCCCAAATTGGGTGTAGAGATTGTTTAAAAATAATATCTTAAAACAACAACAACAAAAGAAATGTATAATGTAGGGTGCCTGGCTGGCTCAGCTGGTAGAACACGTGACTCTTGATCTCAGGGTTATGTGTTCAAGCCCCACGTTGGGTGTGGAGGCTACTTCAAAAGAAAGAAAGAAGGGCACCTGGGTGGCTCAGTCAGTTAACTGTCCAACTCCTGATTTTGGCTCAGGTCATGATCTCATGGTTCTTGGGTTCGAGCCCCACATTGGGCTCTGTGTGGGGTACCACATGGAACCTGCTTAGAATTCTCTGTCTCCCTCTCTCTCTGCCCCTCCCCTGCTCATGCTCTATCTCTCTCAAAATAAGTAAATAAGCTTTAAAGTTTATTTTAAAAAGAAAAGAAAGAAATATATAATCTAATGGCAAAAACAATCATGTAAACAGTGAATCATAAAAAAAATTTAACAGTTCTTTTACCAAATACTAAATACTGCTATGGATTGATGCATACCCCCAAATTCACTGTATCCCTCCAAATTAAGTGTAACCTCCCAATGTGACTGTATTTGGAGATATGGCTTGTAGGAGGTAATTTTTTTTTTAATATTTATTTATGTATTTTGAGAGAGAAAGAGTGAGTGGGGGAGGGGCAGAGAGAGAGAGAGAGAGAGAATCTCAGGCAGGCTTCATGCTGTCCGTGCACAGCAGGGCTCAGAGCCACCCAGATCCTCCTAGGAGGTAATTAATTTAAATGAGGCCACAGAAAAAAATAATAAATGAGGTGGGTCATAGGGTCCTAATCCAGTAGCAATGGTGGTCTCATAAGAAGAGGAAGAGAGAGATTTCTCTTTCTCTCCACATGTACATATCAAGGAAAACCCATGGGGGCACACAACGAGAAGGTAAGGTAGCTGTCTAAAAGTCAGGAAGACAGCCCATACTAGAACTCAACCATCCTGGTACACGGTTTTGGACTTCTATCTTCCAGAACTAAGAGAAAATAAATTTCTGTTGTTAAAACCACCAGGTCTATGGCACTTTGTTATGGAATCCCAGGCAGATTAACACAAATATGTACTAAGCCAGACACTATACTAAGACTAGAATAAAAAAGATACTCATTCTAGGGACACCTGGATGGCTCAGTTGGCTGAGCATCCGACTCTTGATTTTGGCCCATGTCACGACCTCAGGTTGTGGGATTAAGCCCCACATCAGGCTCCACGCTCTGTGTTCCTGCTTAAGATTCTCTCTGTCTCTCTCTCTACCACTTTCCCCTGCTCACACACTGTCACTCAAAAAGAAAAGAAAAGAAAAGAAAAGAAAAGAAAAGAAAAGAAAAGAAAAGAAAAGAAAAGAAAA
>NW_024412395.1:81263787-81264335 GCF_014898765.1 Herpailurus yagouaroundi | reverse complement strand
AAGAAAAGAAAAGAAAAGAAAAGAAAAGAAAAGAAAAGAAAAGAAAAAGAAAGAAAAAGAAAGGAAAAGAAAGGAAAAGAAAAAAAAGAAAAAGAAAAAGAAAAAAGATACTCATTATAAAATCAAGAAAAAAAATTCTACCCAAGGGGCACCTGACTAGCTCAGTCAGTAGAGCATGCAACTCTTGAGCTTGGGATCATGAGTTCGAGCCCCACACTGAAGGTAGAGTTTACTAAATAAAAAAGAGAGAGAGAGAGAGAGAATTCTACCTTTCAAGGACTCTACTGTTTAACAGGTGAGAAAAACAAAATACAATGTGGTAAATGCTCTACTAGAAGCAAAATAAGAGGACTTAGAAAAGCCAAATACAGGGGTGCCTGGGTAGCTCAGTTGGTTAAGTGTCCGACTTTGGCTCAGGTCATGATCTCAATGGCTCATGGGTTCAAGCCCCACATTGGGCTCTGTGCGGACAGCTCAGAGCCTGGAGTCTGCTTCAGATTCTGTGTGTGTGTGTGTGTGTGTGTGTGTGTGTGTGTGTGTGTGTGTGT
>NW_024412395.1:81261703-81263777 GCF_014898765.1 Herpailurus yagouaroundi | reverse complement strand
TGTGTGTGTGTGTGTGTGTGTGTGTGTGTGTGTGTGTGTGTGTGTGTCTCTGCCCCTCACCCATTCACGCTCTCTCTCTCACTCAAAAATAAATAAACATTAAAAAAAAAAAAGAAAAAGAAAAAGAAAGAAAGAAAAGCCTAACACTGATTCATCTCTCTAGAGAATGTCAAGGAATATTTTTAAATATTCTCATCATAGACCTGTAGCTTGAGCTGAATTGTGATAGATAAGTAAGGATTTACAAGGGAGGCCAGGAGAGAAGGAAATTCCAAGCAAGGGGAAAATTCCAAAAGCAAAAAGCTTAGAAAGAACATGTTAAGTTCCAGTAACCATCAACAGTTCTGTGTTGCTGGAATGCAGACTGGGAGAGTAGTAGGAAATGATGCTGAAAATGTAAGCAGGAACTAGATGATGGATGTGCCATGATAAGGAGTTTGAACTTCATTTTGTGAGCCACAGGGAACCACTGAAGAATTTTAAGCAGGAGAACAAAATGAAGATTTGTATTTTAGAGAAGTACTCTGGCAGAGTGTGAAAAAGAGATTGGGGTGGGGGGGAGAGGAGAGAGGAAGAGGCATTATACCAGTGAGAAAGCTAATGCAGTAAGCCAGAGAGAAAAATTATAAAGGCAGGAACAGAGAGAAATAAGAAGGGAAGAGATTAAAGAAATATTTGTGAGGCCAAATGGAACTACTAGCACAGACTCTGAAGTAACACAAATAATTAACAGTTAACTTTGCACAAGTTACTTAGCCTCTTTGAACTTTGTTCCCTTACCTATATAATGGGAATAAGAAAAATCACTCAAGGCTTATTGTAAGCGTTAAGAAAATAATTTCTGTATGCTATAGTTGTTTCTAGATAATGTTAATTTCCTTAGAAATGATAGGATTACCTTGGTATCTAGTTGGATGCTCTGGTGGAAATAGGCATGGAAGTTAGAAGAATAACCAAGAACCAAAGATCACCCTGTATTTGTGGCCCGGGCAAGAGGGTAAATACTGGTGTCAATAAGTTAGCCAGGAAATAAAGGAAGAAAAATTTTGAGAGGAAAGTGCCATGACAGAAGTAAATAAGATGCTTTGGGCACATGCAAAAACTTCTAGCTAGAGGCATGAGGAAAGATGGAGAATTTATGATGCACCCAAAAACGCCAAGTAAGATGTTGAGAGATACAAAGGCATTCAAGAACAATATGAACAGAACCAAATGAATAGGAACTATGAATTATTAAGTTCTGATGACTACAGAGACTGAATGTGTGTGTGTGTGTGTGTGTGTGTGAGAGAGAGAGAGAGAGAGAGAGAGAGAGAGAAAGAGAGAGAGAGAGAGGGAGGGAGAAAGAGAGAAATTGTGTGTGTGTGTGTGTGTGTGTGTGTGTGTGTAAGGAAGGAGTAACAGGAAAACACAAAGTTAATAATGTAGAATGTTACAGTGTGTCCTATAAACTTTGGTCTGTAGATAGGAAGCTGCTACAGTTCTTGGAGCCTGTAAAAAATGACACTGCAACTGCACCTGGGGAAGATTCAATTGCTCAAAATGTGGAAGAAGTGTAGTATGAATAGATAGGGAGTGGGTGAAACAATAAAAAGCGTTTCCTTTTTTTTTATTAAATTTATTTTAAGAGAGAGAGAGAGAGAGAGGAGGAGAGAGCATGTGGGGGAGGGCAGAGAAGTGGGGGAGGGAGGGAGACGGGGAGGGAGGGGGAGGGAGGGAGGGAGGGAGGGAGGGAGAGAGAGAGAGAGAGAGAGAGAGAGAGAGAGAGAGAGAGAATCCCAAGAAGGCTCTATGCTGTCAGCACAGAGCCTGATGTGGGGCTCAAACTCACAAACCATGCAATCAGACCTAAGCCAAAATCAAGAGTCTGACACTTAAAGAAATCAGCCACTCAAGCACCCCGACAAAAAGCGTTTCTCATAATAACGCAATGGAGGCATAATAAAAATTTTAATTAGAAAAGTGCTGTAAGAATGGAAATAAAGATGCAAGTGAAGTGAAGAAATCAAAGTACCTCAGAGAAATAATATAGGAATGAAAAGGTTTTGTTTTGTTGTGTTTTGGGGGGGGGGGG
>NW_024412395.1:81251560-81261303 GCF_014898765.1 Herpailurus yagouaroundi | reverse complement strand
CTTCATTCTCATATTCCTTAGGTCCACAATTTATTAAAAAATTCTTACCCCCCCAGTTTTTGAGGGGGGGGGGTGCCCGGGGGGAGGGGGGACTGTTTTTGCTTCCTTTCAAGGAGAAAGTTTCAAGCTGGGACCTTGGTTCTGATCTTCCTACATGGTCATTTTTGGACCCAGTAACCCTACAGGAACCTAGTTTGTGCTCATCATTGCTAACTTCTAGCCCCATAATTTGGTTATGCACAATACTTTGCTTTACTATCCCAAGAAGATGTTCAACTTGTTTTTGACCTTAGATATTATCTCTTAATATTACTCCTGTTAATGCTGTTTTTGGAATAGGCATCACATATCAAATCACAAAGAAACACTTTCACTAACAGTCCCTGAGTCATCATCTGGTCCTCATGAGAAGGAAAGCTGGTAAAAAGCAGATAAAAAGGGCCAGCCAGATGTCCAAGACCGGATACTTCCCTTGCATGCTTTTGCCTTCTGCAATCTTGCTTGCCTCTTGTATCAGCCTGCAGCCAGGAACCAGAAGCTTGACTGTACTAGTCCCACCCAACCGGGAAGCACATATGTATAAAAGACCAGTAAAACTGAGTCAGATGCTCAGCCTTTGGAGGTAACTCTGCTGGGCCAGAACTGGTGAAAAATAGTCTTTTCTGATTCCCCGAGTGCATATTGCTTGTCCCTTCCTGAGTGCCAAGTATTTGCTGTAACATTTTGGTGCACTGGTCGGGAAGCTGTGGAGCACCAGCATTTCAGGCACCATGACAGGAAGGAAGGCCTGCCACCAGTGGTTTCACTGAACCCTGACCCTCACTGGCCAGTAATAAACAGCTGCTGCCTCATTCTAATGGACCCTAGGGGGAATCAGAAAATTCTGCCAGAATTGGACTTCGGATCTGGTGAGTATATCCAGGGTCCCAGGACCAAGTTCAGGTCCTCCCTAGAGGCAGAAGGGGAGCTTGCTCACCTCCCAGGTGACATATTTGCCGAATAGGACACGGAAGTCCTGGGTGGAAGTCTGCAATCTGTCTGCATGTGTGTTTGAGTGCTTGTACTTCACGGTTCGGCTATGGAGCCTGAGTGCATCCTACCCTGAGATTCTGTAAAATCTACTATGGCTCAAGCAGAATCAGGTCCACAGAGGCTTGATCCAAGTCATGGGTTTATACTGACCTGCCAGTGCTAAGAGGCATCTAAGTCCCCGCAAAGGGAGCAGCTAGACAGATGAAGTGGCCTCTTCCCTCGCGTTTGTCCTGTGACACCATACATTGGAAGGGATCCATCTAGGATACCAGGATTGGGGGGGGGGGGGGGGTTTAAATTCCTCAAACCAAGGTTTTGGAGAATATGAGTAAGAATTTTAAAAAGGAATTTGCAGGTGATTATGGGGTCAAATTGACCCCAAGGAAATTACATACCCTCTGTGAATTAGAATGGCTTATGTTTGGTGTAGGCTGGCCCCTGAGGGCACCCTAGATGTCCCCACAGTCTGAGCTGTTTATAAAATAGTGGAGACCCCAGCCACCCAGATCAATTTCCATACATGGATCAGTGGCTGGAAATAGTCCAAGTCAAGCCTCCTTGGGTCCAGTTCTGCCTTAACAGTAAGGGACAATGTAGGGTTTTAGTGGCATGGGCCAAGAAGAGACCTTGAGCAGATAAAACCGCCCCCCATCCTCCAAGAAAATTCAGAAATCCTTCCATTTCCTCCACCATATGCCCCCAGTACCCCATCAATCAAGGGAGGGGAACTTTGCCTTCCTGATAGTCCACTCTGACGGTCTTGCTTCAGCCAGCAGCTAGTCAGCCCCAACCAGGGACACCTGAACTGGTACGTCCACGGCTCAAGACCCCCAACAGCGATGAAGATGCCACTGTGGGAGATGATTAGGGGTCGCCAGAGAATAGGCCCTGATGGGACCCTACAGGAGGTGGGATCAGTTTTCTACTAGCAACTGTTCTCCAATACTGACCTAGGCTAGAAGCACCACATGCCGCTCTACTCTTGAGAAGCTGCAGGCGATGACAGATCTCCTAGAATCCAGAATCCAGACTCACCGCCCTGCCTGGGCCGACTGTAAGCAGCTCTTGCTTACCCTTTTCAACACAGAAGAGCGTTGACGAATTGTCACCAAAGACAGAAAATGGCTCCAGACTCAGGTACCAAATGGACAACCAGACGTTGAGGCTTGGGTACGGCTCCTCCTGAAGAGGAGCCCCACTGGGACCCTAACACAGAAGCAGGAAGGGTCAGATTATAAAGACACTAACTTGCCTTCCTCCACGGGGTAAAAGCAGGGGCCAAAAAGCCCAACATGGCAAAGGTATCTAAGGTCCTACAAAATCCAGAAGAGAGTCCTGCTGACTTCTATGAAAGATTATGTAAAGCCTTCAGAGTTCATACTCCATTCGACCCAGAGGCCCCCAAAAACCAGTGAATGGTCAATGCTGCCTTCATGGGACAGGCCCAAGGTGACATTAGACAGAAGCTCCAAAAATTGGAAGGATTCCCTGGAAAGAATGCCACTGAACTACTGGAAATCACCAACAAGATTTTTGTAAATCAGGATCGAGCTGCCAGAAAGGAGGCAAACCGAAGAATGAAACAAAAGGCAGCTCTCTTGGCTGCGGTTTTGGGCGACCACACCCTCCAGAAAGGCCTCCATGGAAACCACGAGGGATTCAAAACAAAAAAGAAGGGCACCACTGGGATGGGATCAATGCACCTATTGCAAAGAATTTGGACACTGGAAATATGAATACCCCAACAACCAAAAAGGAAAACCAAAAACCTCTGCTGCAACCAGCTACTACCAACCAGAACCACCTGAGGCTGACCTGATCAGACTGGGAGGAGTGGACTCTGATTAGGAAAGACTGGGCTCTATCCAACTATGCCCCCATGAGCCCATGGTCAAAATTAAGGTAGGGGGCCAGATCTTTCCAGTAGAGAAGCCACCATCGTAAGAGCCCCTGGGACATAAACCCAAAGGCTATTTTGTGGTCCCCAACAATGCTGGCTGTGGGAGGAGGGGGGGGTGTCACAAAATAGTTCATGAATTCCTGTATCTACCTGACAGCCCGGTCTCACTGTTATGTAGAGAACTCCTAGCCAAGTTGGGCCCAGAAACAGCTGTCACTTCTGATGGACAGACTCAACTGCACCTAAACAAAAAGGCCCAACTCATGATTTTGTCCCTAACAATTCCACAGTAAGAGGAATGGAGATTATATACTTCCCCTCATGGTGAGCCAATCATAGCCCCCGAGCTAGAAGCTGAACCTTCAGTTTGGGCAGAAGGAAATCCCCCTGGTCTGGCACCCCCCCCCCAATATTAATTGACTTAAAGCCTGGGGCCCAACCTGTCAAAATACACCAACATATGGTCCCACTGGAGGCACTCCTGGGGATCCAGACACACTTGGACAGGCTACTCAATGGGGACTTCTAAAACAATGCCAGTCCACATGGAATACTTCCCTGCTGCCTGTGAAAAAGCCTGGGACAAATAATTACCGCTCTATACAGGACCTAAGAGACATTAAAGAAGCAGTCATCACACTGCTTTCAGCGTTGCCTAACCCATACACTCTACTAGACTCACACCCTCTGAAGCAGGATGGTTCACATGTCTAGATTTAAAGGATGCCTTCTTCTGCCTCCAGCTACTGGCTAATAGTCAACCCCAATTTGACTTTGAATGGGGAAAACCCTACCACAGGGGCAAAGGAACAATTCACTTGGACTAGACTGCTGCAAGGATTCAAAAATTCACCAACCTTATTCGGTGGGGCGCTGTTATCTGACTTAGCCAGGTTTCTGGGATGGGACCTAGGATGTGTCCTCCTCCAATATGTGGATGATCTCCTGCTAGCCAGTCCCATGTGGACCCAGTGCCGGAGGGAACCAGGGCCCTATTCAGGTTACTAGCAGAGGCAGGATACCGGGTGTCAAAGAAAATGGCACAGATTTGCCAATGGGAAGTTAAATATTTGGACTTCAAAATTACCCAAGGCAAATGGAAGCTGGGAGCTGAAAGGAAACAGGCAGTCTATGCCATTCCAGTTCTCACTACCCTCCAGCAGGTCCGAGAGTTCCTAGGAGCAGCAGGACTCTGTCGGATACAGATCCCAGGGTTTTCAGAGTTAGCCAGACTGCTATACCAGGCACTAAAGGGGAAAGAAAGGGCACCCCTTTTCTGGGGCTCTAATCAAGAAAAGGCATTCAAAACCATAAAAACAAAACTCACAGAAGCACCGGCCTTGGAACTCACAGATACATCACAAGATTTCAACATGTTCACACACAAAAGGAATGGGGTGGCCCTGGGGATTCTCACCCAGGAATTCGGACCTTGGCAAAGACCGGTGGCATACCTTTCAAAGCTCATTGACTCAGATGTGGCAGGATGGCCCCCGTGTTAGGGCCCTGGCAGCCACCACATTTTTATCAAGGAAGCAGACAAACTCACATTGTTGCAAAACCTAAACGTTAAGGTTCCCCATTCTGTTATTACCTTGATGGATGCCAGAGGGCAACCCTGGCTAACTCATGCTTGGATGACACAATATCAGGGACTGCTATGTGAGAACCCACAAATAAGAAGGAAAGCCATAAAAACTCTAAACCCTGCCAGTTTCTTGCCTGCAGTGGCAGCGGCCCCAAAGCATGATTGTCTAGAGGTACTTGATGAAGTCTATTCTAGCCAACCCAATCTATCAGACAGACCCTTACAAAATCCTGACCTCATCCTGTACACCAACAGCAGCAGCTTCGTGAACATAGGCAAAAGATATGCCTGTTATGCAGTAGTCTCTGACTGTGAGGTCATAGAAGCAAAGTCCCTTCCACAAGGATGGTTAGCCCAAAAAGCAGAACTGTGGACCCTAATGAGAGGACTAGAATTCAGTAAAGACAAACGGGCCAACATATACACTGACTCATGCTATGCCTTTGCCACTCTACATGTACATGGGGCTCTATATAAGGAGAGTGGACTTTTGACCACAGGAGGGGAAGAAATCCTAAAACTATTAACAGCAGTCAAGGAATCAGAAGTAGCAGTCATCCATTGCAAGAGACACCAAAGAGGAAAAAGCTCAGTGTCAGAAGGTAACCAACAGGTAGACACTGCAGCTAAACAAGCAACGGGAAAACAAACAACACCCTCAAAAATCATGCTGGCCCTGGAACTGCCAACTTCCACAAGGTACATAATCCAAGAAACAAAATGGGCAAAAAAGGAAAAAGGAGGGCAGACAAAAGAAGGGTGGCGAGTACTTCCAAACCAAAGAGTCTACATACCAGAGCAGCTAGCCAACCAGGTGGTTCTCCAACAGCATGAGCTCACCCACCTAGGAAAAACTGCCCTTGACACCTTATTGAGCCGTTACTATGTAATTGCTCGACTCCTGTCCCTCTGTGCCTCGGTCTCTCAATGCTGCCTCCTCTGCGCTCAAAATAATGCCAAACAAGGCCCCACTGGGCCCACGGGAATCCAACGCTATGGACAGGCACCACTCGAATATCTGGAGGTATACTTTACTGGAATAAGACCCAGCAGAGGATGCAAATATCTTTTGGTATTCATCTGCATGTTTTGGGGCCAAGGTTGAGGCCTACCCCACACACACCAACAAGGCAGGAAAAGTAACCAAGGCCTTGCTAAGGGACATCATTCCCAGACACGGAATGCCATTAACCATAGGCTCAGACAATGGCCTGGCTTTTGTGGCCAATGTGGTGCAACAAGTAGCCAAATCCCTAGGTATCCAATGGAACTTACATGCAGCCTCCCGGCCTGAGAGTTCAAGGAAAGTGTAACATATGAATCAGACCCTTAAATCAGCCATGGCAAAACTATGTCAGGAAACTAACTTGCCCTGGCCAGATAGGCTACCCCTAGCTCTCTTCTGAATATGCTGTACACCCCGGGCAAAAATAGGATTCTCCCCATTCAAGATCCTATATGGAAGGCCCCCTCCACTAGTCAAATTCAAGGGGGACCTGACAGAGCTAGGGAATTTAGAAATACAAAATTTAGTAATACAAAAAGGATTAGGAAAAACTGTATTTGAGATATATAGATGGGTAACAGATGGGATATCTATTTCCCTAGGAATAACTGTACACCCTCACAAACCTGGGGATCTGGTCTGGATAAAAGATTGGAAAAGGGAACCACTCAAACCTACCTGGAAGGGATCCTATTTACTTGTGCTAACCACACCCACAGTCCTCAAGGTTGCAGGACTAACCGCCTGGATCCATTATCGATTAAAGGCAGCCCACCTGTCACCTGACAACCACTTGGAATGGAAAGTAACTGCTAACCAGAATAATCCTTTACAGATCACCCTTAAGAAGATAGCAGATGAGGGGCACTTGAGTGGTTCAATCGGTTAAGCGTCCAACTTTGGCTCAAGTCATGATCTCACAGTTTGTGGGTTCAAGCCCCACGTCCAGCTCTGTGCTGACAGCTCAGAGCCTGGAGCCTGCTTTGGATTCTGTATCTCTCTCTCTCTCTCTCTCTGCCCTTCCCCTGCTTGCTCGCTCTCTCTCTCTCTCTCTCAAAAATAAATAATATTAAAAAGAAACTAGATTCGGGGCGCCTGGGTGGCGCAGTCGGTTAAGCGTCCGACTTCAGCCAGGTCACGATCTCGCGGTCCGTGAGTTCGAGCCCCGCGTCAGGCTCTGGGCTGATGGCTCAAAGCCTGGAGCCTGTTTCCGATTCTGTGTCTCCCTCTCTCTCTGCCCCTCCCCCATTCATGCTCTGTCTCTCTCTGTCCCAAAAATAAATAAACGTTGAAAAAAAAATTAAAAAAAAAAAAAGAAACTAGATTCATTGTGGGGTGCCTGGGTGGCTCATTCAGTTGGGCATCCAACTTCGGCTCAGGTCATGATCTCACAGTCCATGAGTTCGAGCCCTACGTTGGGCTCTGTGCTGACAGCTCAGAGCCTGGAGCCTACTCCGGATTCTGTGTCTCCCTTTCTCTCTGCTCCTCCCCTGCTCATGCTCTGTTTCTGTCTCAAAAATAAGTAAAAACACTAAAAAAAAAAAAAAAAAAAGAAGAAGATAGCAGACGATAAGCAGCCTGTAGCCAACAACTAAAAACTCTCTGTAAACCAAAAGCTTGAGGAAATCACCAAGCAACTTAACTATAACAAATCATTCTCTCTCAAATTTCATTGTCATCCCCTACCTATTTCTCTTTCCATACTTGTTGCTATACTGTTTGCTGTAGGGCTTACCCAAATTACTTCCACAGACTGGCGCTTCAGTAATGAACTCTTGTTAGCCTTCCTCTACTAGTGTCATGATGCCTTATTCTCCTTAGATGTAGATGATCTGAATTATGATTGCTGTCCTGACTTGGAATAAGAAATTGTTGGAAACCTACCCTTAAAAAAAAAAAAAAAAAAAGAAAGAAATTTCTCCTGTTAATGCTAAATACTCTCGTAAGAAACGATGGCCCTCCTCAATGTAATGATGACTGTTTCAAGACCTATCACATGAGCTCCTCCCTTTTCCCTGCCCTGAATTGCCTAAAACAACTCCTAGGACAGGGAACTAACAAGGCTTTCATCACATACACATATCGACATGCAAAGTGTTATCAATCTGCCTTGCTCTGTTCCCATGACGGAAAAACTTATTGGCAAGGAAGAATTGGCAGGGAACATCATGTCATGGAACCCCAGACAAATATGTCTGCTGGACACAACAAACGCACTTTGGATTGTCTGATGAAGGGGGAATCCAAGACCAGGCCCGTAAGGAGACAACCCAATAGGAGGCATAATTCCATAAAGCAGACTTCTGGAAGTCTGCCCAGTAGACCCAAGCTTCCAAAAATCAGACGCAGTGGGCCTTATGACTTTAACTCTCACTTATACCAGATTCTAAATTCAACACATCACCTCCTCAACTCCTCTAACCCTAAGTTACCCAAGGACTGTTGGCTTTGTCTCTCTCTAACCCCCTTATATTATGAGGCTACTGCAGTCCCAGATAATGTAACCAATATGGCTATCCCCACAACATGTCAACAGATAACATAACTGTCACAATAGGGCCCGTGGTTACTGATATAAAACTAATAGGGCGGGCCTCCTTATGTTTCAAGGGCCAATGGGGAACAACCCCTGTAGGTAATTTAACTAACAACCAATGCAACCAAACTGAGATATACAATCAAACAGGTAAAAACTAAGAGTCATGCTGGTGACTTCTCCCTGCGAGAATATTCTTTGTTTGTGTAACTAATGCTTATTTGTGCATGCCTGCTAACTGGATGGGAATTTGCACCTTTTGCATTCCTAACCCCCAAATAAATATTCTCCCCAACAACCAATCCCTTATAGCTCCCTTGGCTGCACATACCTGGTCTAAATGAGCTATCCAAGCTATACCTCTACTAATTGGGCTGGGAATCACTGCCAGAGTAAGTACTGGAGTCAGGGGAGTAGCCTCATCTATTTCCTTTTACCAAAACTATCCCAAGATCTGACAGATGACATAGAACAAGTTGCAAACTCCCTGGTAACCCTACAAGCCCAGGTAGACTCTTCAGCAGCAGTAGTATTACAAAATAGAAGAGGGCTAAACCTATTAACTGCTGAGAAGGGGGCAGGGGGAGATATGTCTCTTCCTAAATGAGGAATGCTGCTTCTATGTTAACCAATTAGGGATAGTTAGAGATGAACAGATAATCAAATGGAGGCATGAATCAGCAGACACATGGAACTCTTGGCGCAACCTGATTCCTCCCTTTAGCTGGTCCTCTCCTAACGCTTTTCATAGCCCTCCTGTTTGGTCCTTGTATTCTTAATATGCTAACCAGATTTGTTTCCTCTCACCTAGAAGCTATAAAACTCCAGATGATGCTCCAGCTGGACCATTCCAGCTGTCGCTACTCTCCTTTTGATGGCAAAGAACCCTAGCTGTCACATTCCTCCCTTCGACATCCTTGTCTAGCAGGAAGAAGCCAGAAGGGTCTTTGCCCCTCTTCCTGTGGCAGCAAAGGGTTCCCTGTCCCCCACAAACTGATCTTCTCTAAGTCTGCTACAGCAGCTTAAGAATCAAGAGGCAGGAATGAGAAGGAAAGCTGATAAAAAGCAGATTTAAGGGCCAGCCAGATGTCCAAGGCCAGATACTCCCTTTGCATGCTTTTGCCTTCTGCAGTCTTGCTTGCCTCTTGTATCAGCCTGCAGCCAGGAACCAGAAGCTTGACTGTACTAGTCCCACCCAACCGGGAAGCACATATGTATAAAAGACCAGTAAAACTGAGTCAGATGCTCAGCCTTTGGAGGTAACTCTGCTGGGCCGAAACCAGTAAAAAATAGTCTTTTCTGATTCCCCGAGTGCGTGTTGCTTGTCCCTTCCTGGGTGCTGAGTATTTGCTATAACACTCATATCTTTGTTGATACTTTTGTGCAAATATCTTTATGATTTTATAATAATTGTTAAAAAGAGAGAGACAAGGTGCACCTGGGTGCCTCAGTCAGTTAAGTATCCAACTCTTGATTTCGGCTCAGATCATATCTCACAGTTTGTGGGATTGAGCCTCGCACTGAGGTCTGCACTGACAATGAGGACTCTGCTTGGGATTCTCTCCCTCTCTCTCTCTGCCTCTCCCCTGCTCATGTGCTCTCTCTCAAAAATAAACATTAAAAGAGAAAGAGAAAGAGAAAGAGAAAGAGAAAGAGAAAGAGAAAGAGAAAGAGAAAGAGA
>NW_024412395.1:81249005-81251550 GCF_014898765.1 Herpailurus yagouaroundi | reverse complement strand
AGAGAAAGAGAAAGAGAAAGAGAAAGAGAAAGAGAAAGAGAAAGAGACAATAGCACCCGGCTGGCTCAGTGGTGGAGCATGCAACTCTTAATCTTGGGGTCGTTAGTTCAAGCCCCATGTTGGGTGTGGAGATTAGTAAAAAAATAAACAAACTTTAAAAAAAAAAAAAAAGACACACACACACACACACACACACACACACACACGCCCAAACTGAAGTCACTTATGCCAAGCCCCACATTAGCAAAACCAAGACCTAATACACAACCTGACTGCAGTTTCAACTTTTCCCAAGAATGCAATGTTAAACCAGTAAATCTGGAATTTCCTGATCAGCACTAGTGAGGTAATCTGCCTGATAGACTCTGTCCCTCAAAGAAACATGAGGTAATCTCTTTGTTTCTGCCTCCTTTGGCCTATTAAAGTTTCCCATTTGTTCTTCAGAGCTCCTTCCTGTTGCTAGATGGGATGGTCCTGATTAATAAATCACTGAATGACACCAATTAGATCTTCAAATTCACTCAGCTGAATTTTGTTTTTTAACACAATATGCAAACTTCACTGACAATCAGATACTGAAAATGGCAACTTGAAGAACTCTGTAGTGAGCACTTCAAATTAGCTAAAGAATAAGATAAATAGCAGCTGTCATTCACAAGTTTCTCTTGAAATATTTTCTGCTTTTTGAAGTGAACTCAAGAAAAACATTTAATAAACTTTAAAATGACAGTACATGTAATTTAGTGTACACTCACTTTTCAAATTCCTGCATTCTCCTTCATGTACAAAAAAAAAATCAACAGTTACCCCACTTCTGCTTTTCTAACATCTATGAATTTTAGTGGAACTTTTGTTGTTGTTGGGGGAAGGGGGGAAATTTCTTACCTATGGCTGAACTCTGATGCTATTCAACTATCTCCAAATTCCTAAAATTCCTCTCCTCTAAGCACCTCTCCATCCTAAATCATGAAAAACTTGTTTAAAAACATGTTAAATAGGGACAGATTTGCTACCAAATGCTATAGAAAATGGCAAGAGTACTAGTTACACAGACTTAAGATTCTAGGAAGGAAAAACCTTCAGTGATAGGTAACTGTAGGTCTGCAAATACATAATTTCCTAGTTTAAAAAACAAATGCAACTTTTTTTTTAATGAAGCTTGTAATATTTTTCTCCTAAATTGGATCTCATATATAAAACACAACTGCTAAGCATTGCCTTAAAAACTCTTCACCCTTCTACAGGTGTTTTCAGACCCCAGGCAGGATGTGTGTGTAGGTAACAAATGCATATTCAGGAATACCAGCAGGTCTCATCCTCCAACTTAAATCAAGAAGCTTTAATTGGAAGCAATATTTGAAAGGGGTCTGGTTATGTAAAGCAAAGCAATAAAATTCACTGAGTTTCTGTATATAAATTAGTCTAATTAACTCTACTGTCCTATTTAGTAAAGATATTCCCTTCAAACTTAATTTTGCAATTGCTCAATATTTCTTTGGATATATGTATTTTTTTAAAGATTTTATTTTTAAGTAATCTCTACCCCCAATATGGGGCTCAAACTCACAACCCCAAGATAAACAGTTGCATGCTCTCCCGACTGAGCCAACCAGGCATCCCTGTACTTTTATTTTTTAAATAAAGTTTTTTTCTAATTTCTCAATGTGCTTTTTGGAGGGAAAGAAAAGTAGTGAAAAGCTCAAGAATTAACAGGGTACTGTTTCTTCTGGAGACAGTAGACATTCTAAGCATATAAGATCATACTCAAGGAAACTAAAACTCTAGTGGCACCTGGGTGGCTCAGTTGGTTAAGTGACCCACTCTTGATTTCAGCTCAGGTCATGATCTCACAGTCCTCAGATGAGCCCTGCGTGGGTCTGAGCTCAGCACACAGCTTGCCTAAGATTCTCTTTCTCCCTCTCTCTCTCCTTCTCTGTCTCTCTCTCTCTCTCTCTCTGTCCCTCCCCTGGACACTCGTGCACTCTCTCTCTCTCTAAAATAAATTAAAAAAAAAAACAATAACTAAAACTCTATTTCACATTTCCCAGGCAAAACTGTACTTAAACATAAATCCAAATGAGAATCAACAAAACTACCTGGAAAAGGTTTTTAAATCAATCACTAAAGAAAAAAATTTTTTAATTGTTAAAAAAGTATAATGTTGGGGCGCCTGGGTGGCGCAGTCGGTTAAGCGTCCGACTTCAGCCAGGTCACGATCTCGCGGTCCGTGAGTTCGAGCCCCGCATCAGTCTCTGAGCTGATGGCTCAGAGCCTGGAGCCTGTTTCCGATTCTGTGTCTCCCTCTCTCTCTGCCCCTCCCCCGTTCATGCTCTGTCTCTCTCTGTCCCAAAAATAAATAAACGTTGAAAAAAAAAAAGTATAATGTTGAATTTTAAAATGAAAACAATTTAATTTTCAAATAGATGAGGGGAAAACTTACTCTTCCTGAAATCTCAGTGAATGTCAAAATATATTTATATGTGCTTTTATATATATATATTTTTTTTTTCCAACGTTTATTTATTTTTGGGACAGAGAGAGACAG
>NW_024412395.1:81130042-81248605 GCF_014898765.1 Herpailurus yagouaroundi | reverse complement strand
TAAGGAAAAAAGCCTTCCTGCATTGAGACACACAAGATAACACTTCAGCACTTTGTCTGTGGGCCATTTTAAACAGTGAAACAACCAACAAAAAGCATAAAAATGATAAAAAGGTGGCACTAAACAGACCATGTAAAGGACACTTGTTCATAATATGAAAATTGAAATATGAAGGCAGAGTATCACCTTGTTCAACCTCAACTGGGAACATGGGTATCAGATGACTCAGATTCTTTGCAGCATGGCATATGTCCATAAATGAGCACAAAACTGCCATGAGTATCAGTTCTGGGCTTACAAATAAATTTTAGTGAGTAGGCAAATTTGCAAATATGGAATCCATAAATAATGATGATCAACTGTGTGTATGTACATATACACACATACGCAAACACAACATATAGTACACATGCAAAGAATATTTTTCCTCTTTCTGCTTAAATGACATAACTTCAGAGCTACCAATTAAATAATTACTGAAGACATTGGACCAACCATAGGTATAAACATAGGAAAATAAGTGTGCACACCAAAAAATTTTTAATAGTGTGGTTAATGATTATATAAACTCTAGTTCTTAAGGTTTATTATCACCTGATTATAAAATTCACAAAACTAACAATTCTTGCCTGTATTTTTATTGAGAATTCTAGGTACCAAAATATAAGTTATATCTTAAAAGTATAACAGAGCATAACTCATAAGTGATAACAGATTGGGCTACTATTCCCATCATAGGAAAAATAATGATATAACCTCTAGCAAATGAGAAAATGCATGTGAGAACATTCTGAATACAATACAACTAAAATTCAAAGTGATAATCTTTGATCTTGGTAAAGTTCTCCTGGATATAATATATATTTTCTTTATATGACTTCAAAAAAAAAATAGTAAAAACTCAGAACACATTCTAGGCTAAAGGGAAAAAAATTCATTCCATTTGGCACAAAGCCATAGGACAATAGGACTGTTACAAATTAGCCATTTCAAAACAAGGTTAGTAGGTAATGGGGGAGCCTGAAATATGCTGTTGTCCTTTTTCACAGACACTTAAATAACATTTTAACAGAATACGTTGGCCCACCATGAAGAATATTCAGAAACTATCATTTGCATTTCTACGCAAGCTCTAACAAAATTCAACTTTTCTAAATTTTTTAAAAAGTGTTTATTTTTGAAGGAGAGAGAGACAAAATGTGAGCAGGGGAGGGGCAGAGAGAGTGGGAGACAGAATCCGAAGCAGGTTCCAGGCTCTGAGCTGTCAGCACAGAGCCCTGTTGTAGAGCTGGAATCCACAAACTGCGAGATCATGACCTGAGCCAAAGTCAGACACCTGACTGAGCCACCCAGGCACCCCAAAATTCAACTCTTTAAAACTGCAGCCAAAGGTATTCAGAAGAAAGGTACCAACATAGGGCAATTTTATTTCATATAATATTAAATTCGTAATACATAAATTATGGAAGAACAGCTATACTCAAATGACCTATCTTTGGACCCATACTCCAAGGTGAAGAGTTGTTCTAACTTAACATAAACATGAATCCAAACAAACAGGCCTTGCTTCATTTCTCCCAGTTTATTACCTTTAGCTCATATCCTTTTGTTTTATTACATTTTTCCATGACTTTCTACTCTTCGACAAACCTAGTATAAAAATGCTCAGGCTTATCCACTTTGGGCCTTCATTTCCTTATGAAGGCTCTCGTGTCATGTAAAACTTATGTTAAATAGATTTGTACGCTTTTCTCTTATTAATCTATTTTTTGTCAGAGAGCCCCAGCTGAGAACCTAGAAGGGTAGAAGGAAGTTTTCTTCCCTACAATATCATTCTATGTTTGTGACAGTCTGAATCTCAATGTAAAATTTCAAATGGAACTGAAAATAAACCCATGTTAAAAAAAAAAAAAGGTGGGGGAGGAATGAAAAATAAACTGAAAGTTCAGTATTTATAATGAATCTCGTACCAAATAGTTTTAGAAACTATTAAATCAATAACATTTGGGATACCAAGATTTATGAGACTGAGCACCAAAAAGGAAGCTCTTAAAATCTTAACTATACCGGGAAGCTTCCTCTCCTTCTATGCAGAGATACCATACCAAAGTACATTTTTTGAAAGCTTTCATTTTAACCATTCTAAAATGACATAGTGGCAGCACAAAAACACCTGTATGTTCAAGTACAAGGGAAGCCATATATAAAGTATGACATGTTCACCTAGGTAGAGTTATGTTACATCTAATTTCCTGATGTAATGCTTTATATTTTAGATTAAACCTGAGGGCTGAAAAACTATTTGAGGATTCACATAGAACCAAGTCTGTTGGGGCTCAGTTGGGTAAGCGTCTGACTTCAGCTCATGTCATGATCTCACGGCTTGTGACTTCGAGCCCCACCATCGGGCTCTGTGCTGACAGCTCAGAGCCTAGAGCCTGCTTCAGATTCTGTGTTTCTCTCACTCTCTGCCCCTCCCCTACTCACACTCTGTCTCTCTCTCAAAAATAAACATTAAAAAAAAAAAGACAGAAAAAAAGAACCAAGTCTATTCAGGCTCAAAAGCCAAAACTTCCATTGCAAAAACTTCTGACAATTCCCCTAGAAATTTCCTGACTAGCTTCTATTATATACAGAGAATACAGAAACATATATTCCACTTCTCTAAGCTAACTCTTTCCATCTTGATGAACACATACCACAGAAGTCCCCTATAGCTTGCTCTCTCCTCCCCATGTCTTATTTTAAAACTTTCCCAACAGCTTAACTGACTCCCCGTCTTACCATCCTGCAATCTCTACAAGTTAAAGGTTCCTACTTTTTTCCTCATAACCTGAAATCATTCTATCTATACTAGATCCTAGTCATTAATCTCTTTCATGTATGAAACTCAACCATTCAGACATTTCTCTTCTCAACTATTTCCTTTCTCTACTCAAATACAGCACCCCTCCTCCCTGGGATGAAAATAACCTCAATTCACAATGATTTTGGACAGAAGGTTTGTTTTAATTTTTGACTCAAATGTAAAGAGTCAATCCAAAACTGGAATTATCTTTTTTTTCCTAAGATTTGATTTTTAAGTAATCTCTTCATCCAATGTGGGGCTCGAGCCCACAACCCCAAGATCAAGAGTAGCATGCTCCACTGACTGAGCCAACCAGACAACCACCACTGAAATTACCTTTCATATGTCTATGATTTTTTCTCAGGTGAGGGAGTTCCTTGTTTTTCATTTTGTTTGTTTATATGTATGTATGATTTTATTTTTATATGTATGTATTTATGATTCTATTTTTAAGTAATCTCTCCACCCAACATGGGGCACAAATCTACAACACCGAGATCAAGAGTTGCATGCTCTACCAACTTAGCCAGCCAGGTACCCCAGGAGTTACTTATTTTAGACTCAAAATTTTTAATTCCTGGGGTCCCTGGGTGACTCAGTCAGTTAGGCATGTGACTGCAGCTCAGGACATGATCTCACAGTTCATGGGTTCAAGTCCCGCGTCGGGATCTGTGCTGACAGCTCAGAGCCTAGAGCTTGCTTCAGATTCTATGGTTCTCTCTCTCTCTGCCCCTCCCTGTTCATGCTCTTTCTCTGTCCCTCAAAAATGAACAAACATTAAAAAAAATTTTTTTGTAGTTCTATTGCTGGGTCATAAGGTAGCTCTATTTTTAACTTTTTGAAATGTGGATAGAACTGGAGGGTATTACGCTAAGTGAAATAAGTCAGAGAAAGACAGATATCATATGTTTTCATTTATGTGGAACTTGAGCAACTTAACAGAAGACCATGGGGGAAGGGAAAGGGAAAAAAATATTTACAAACAGAGAGGGAGGGAGGCAAACCATAAGAGACTCTTAAATACAGAGAACAAACTGAGGGTTGATGGCGGGGTGGGGGAGAGGGGCAAATGGGTGATTGACATTGAGGAGGGCACTTGTTGGGAGGAGCACGGGGTATGTATGCTGTATGTAAGTGATGAATCACGGGAATCTACCCCCAAAACCAAGAGCATGCTGTACACACTGTATGTTAGCCAATTTGACAATAATTATATTAAAAAATTTTTTTATTTCTAATTCTTAATTCTAATGGTGCAAAAAAATTTAAGATAATAACTACATGGACAAAATACTTCGCCAAAAGAAAGGATACTTTTCATAACAATTTTAAAATAAAACTTATCAAATATGAATGAATCTGCCTAAAGAATTAATAGAAATTTAGTCTTAAGTTTTGGTGACTTCATCATTTTCTTACCTCAAGAACTCCTTCTACCACCTTAAATATTTTTAGAATTATAAGGGACACTATCTGTCTTTTCAACATTATATTTTGAATATACTTTAGGGGCACCTGGGTGGCTCAGTCGGGTAAGCGTCCAACTAGTGATTTTCCCCCAGGTCACGTGGGGCTCATGTCAGGCTCTGTGCTGGCAGTGTGAAGCCTGCTTGGGATTCTATCTCCCCTGTTTCTCTGTCCCTCCCTCACTCTCTCTCTAAATAAATAAACTTAAAAAAATAAAAGAAAATATTTTAAACTCACAGAAAGTGTGCCAAAATAGTACACTTTTTGCATAACCATAACTCAGCTTCTCCTAATACAATATCTTACACAACCAGAGTAAAATTATGGAGACCAGAAAATTAATACTGATACAATACAATTAACTAATCTACAGACCTTATTCAAATTTCATTAATTTTCCCACCAATGTGTCCTTTTTCTGGTCCAAAGATTCAATCCAAATCTGAAAAATTGTCACGTTTCCTAGTCTCCTCCAATAAATGTAGTTCCTTGGATTGATGTTTTTTTCCATGACCTTGAGACTTTTTAAAAGAAATAGTAAGTTATTTTATAGAACGTTCCTCAATTTGGGTTTGTCACTGTTTTCTCATGATTAAATTGAGAAAGCTTTTCTAGCAAGAATACCAAAAAGGTGATGGGGCATGTGGGTGGCTTAGTAGGTTAAGCATCTGACTTCGGCTCAGGTCATGACCTCACAGCTTATGGGTTCGAGCCCCACATCCAGCTCTGTGTTGACAGCTCAGAGCCTGGAGCCCGCTTCAGATTGCATCCCCCTCTCTCTCTGCCCCTCCCCAGCTCACGCTCTGTCTCTCTCTCAAAAATAAATAAACTTCAAAAAACATTTTTAAAAAAGAATATCAAAGAGGTGATGCTGTATCCTTCTCAGTATACGTTATCAGGAAGAATATGAGATGATAATGTGTCTGTGAGGGTGGTGTCTCCAGATTTCTCCACTATAATTAGGGTTTCTCTTTGTAATTAAAAAATATCTTGTGGGGAAGATACTTTGAGACTATGCAAGTATCCTGTTTCTCACCATACTCTCACCCACTAATTTTAACATCCAATGACTGATTCTTGACTGCAACAAGAACCTGTGTGGTATTTACCTAATTTCTTATTTATTTCCTCATTCATTCTCCATTTATTAACTGGAATTCTACTGTAAAAAAGAGATGTCCCTCAATGTTGTCATGAAACTGCTCTAAAATATAAAGTTTATTAATTAAAAAATAAATTTAATTTTAAAAGCTGTCCCTTCTCCCTTGTTTATGTTAGTATAGACTCGTAGATATTTATTTTATTCTATGGATTCTGATCCAATACTATTTTTTTTTTTTTTTGTCTCGGCTTTAGCTAGCAGAAGTAGCTTCAAGCAGGCTGTATCTTTCCAAAATACCCATTACCATTTTTTGAGCACCTCCTTAATTTCTGGTACCATTAAATGTTCCAAGTTCATCTTGATTTCCTTGCTCCAGCCCTGGAATCAATCCTTTCCCTCTGAGTTCCTTTTATTGTAGAGTGTTATTCAGAAACCAAGATCTGGGCAATAGATTGCTACTGTAGCATCAGCACTTCTAGGCTGTCTCTGTGGAGACTTAAAAGCCTAGATGTCATTACAATATTTTTACTTATTAGTTCAAGACAAGTATACACTTAAAGTAGAATTGCTAAAAGCAGTTAAGAAATATTAACCCATGCCTCTATGAAAAATAAATGTACTAATTAGAGTACAATATTTGTGTATAATATTTTTGTCTTTTATGGTTTTTCAAAGTAACTTAAGCTAGTTCTTTTTTTTCTCCACCCCTTCAGTATGATATTATTCATTTATAACATAATTAGGTTCATTTGTTATTATTTATATATCTTCTTGAGTTCTTTCCACATTCTGTTTGATCTATTTATTTTTGGAATCATGAATCTGTTTAAAGGAACACTTAAGAAGAATATTTTATTTTGTTTCTTTGACTAATGAATGAGAATGGGAAGAAAACATTATCTCCTTGACAAAGAAACATTCACAATGTTCCTCATATTAATGAATCCATTCAAGACATTCCAGACATGTCTAGACACAGGACACTCCATCCCATTATACTAAAATCAAAATATAATACAAAGTAGATAAAGAAACAGATAAAAAAGAAAAAAAACCTTATACAACCATTGTTTGATGCTTTACCCTGTGTTTCCAAGATAGTTCAAGTGGAATGTGAAATAAAAATATGGGCAGACTTCCTGTTTCCTTGTAGGCCCTACGCCCTATTTCCTGCTCTTTCAAATCAGAAGACTGATTACAGTGACTGAAAATCCTTACTATAATTAATACTAACGCTTACAAGAATCTAAATTTTTATCTATTTTAAAAACACTTGTTAGAAGCATCCTCTGTGTGCTTTATACACCTTTATCTTTAAATGAGAGCTTTAAGGAAGACCCATTAACTCTGCTATGGTTCACAATCATTTGTTTTCTCCCTAGATTTTATATACTGTTGTGCCAGTACATCTGGTGATAATGAAAAGCTAACAGCAAAAATTTTGCCAAGACCAATTTTTTTGCGAGAAGCAGTTTAACCAATAGTGCATATGGGTGGATATTTGATAGAGCTAATAAACAACCATAGATATATGGTCTCTGAGAGGAAACGAACATATGAAATTATTTTGCCACTTCGAGTGCCTGGGTAGCTTAGTTAGTAGCTTAGTTAGTTGAGCATGCGGCTCAGGTCATGATCTCATGATTTGTGGGTCCGAGCACTCTGTCAGGGACTGTGTGCCGACAGCGCAGAGCCTGCTTGGAATTCTCTCCCTCTCTCCCTCCCTCCCTCCCTTTCTCTACCCCAACTCCCCCCACCCCACCCCAAATAAATAAATAAACTTAAAAAAATTATTTTGCCACTTAAAACTGCACAGTTTTTAAAAAGCACTTCACTGAAGATGTTTTATACAAAATAACCCAAAAATTTTTGGACATCACATCCAAGCCATATATTATATCTTAGCTTTTTACACATCATCTCATATACAATTATATTTGAGAATTATACACTATTTTTATACAATAAGTAAATTTAATTTTTCTCAATCAACCCTCTCTGTTTTATTAAATTCCAAGTTAAAAGAACTTCTTTAAAAAAAAAAAAACCACTATGGGCAGTCTGGCAAAGTCAGTAGAGCATGCACTCTTGATCTTGGGGTCATGAGTTTGAGCCCCATGTTGGGCATAGAGCCTACTTAAAAAACAAAACAAAAAAACACTAGTTGCACAGCTTCAGAGCATAATATTTATGCAGAATACAATGTGAATACATTATTACGAAGCAGTACCTTAACTAGATCACACCAATATTTATAATAACCAACAAGGTACCTCAAATGGACAGAACAAATATAAGTATGGAGAATGATGCCTGAACAGACTGCTCAGGCATACTAACCGAGACCTCAGTCACTACTAACATTGATTACACCATCACCACAGCTTCAAGTTTATTAGACTATTCTTGCCATCCCTGCATAGCAGCCAGGGCACAGTAGTGATAGGGTGAAACATGTGAATTAACCAAGTTCACAACTTTTCACATGTGCCTAACCTGGAATGACACCACAACCCAAAAAGTTTGCCAGTCTCTGGCACAGAGGTTTATATATTCACTGATATTCAACTTGGTATGGTTTCCCCTAAAAAGCAGGGTCCAACCATAATGGATTGGTTAGGTGTACCCAGAGAGCAATTTTAATTTGCTAAAAATATTTCACACTCATGAAACGATGTTCATGTCCCAGAAAACAGAACAGTTAGACTCCTGAACAGAACAGACTCCTAACAGAACAGTTAGACATCTGGCCTGATTCTTAAATTCCTATTAAATAATTTAATTCTGTACAAATGGTTAATAGTATATAATCAATTTCCTTAACTCATTGGTTATAACCTGAGATCCTTCTTTTTTTTTTTTTTAATTTTTTTAACGTTTATTTATTTTTGAGACAGAGAGAGACAGAGCATGAACGGTGAGGGTCAAGAGAGGGAGACACAGAATCTGAAACAGGCTCCAGGCTCTGAGGTGTCAGCACAGAGCCCGATGCGGGGCTCAAACTCACAGACCGCGAGATCATGACCTGAGCTGAAGTCGGCCGCTTAACCGACGGAGCCACAGGCGCCCCTAACCTGAGATCCTTCTGACAATACAAAAGAACTAGCAAGGATCCTCAGAAAAATAATAGTCTCTCACCCAGCCACAGAGTACAAAAAAAATTGTTACTTCTCATCTGGGGAGGAGGGTGTTCACAGCTCTGAGAGTATACAACTTACTTGGAATCCAAAAGGCAACATGAAACATGAACAACCAAAAAAACTTCTATCATATCCCTTCTTACTCCTATTACTTGCCCATCTTAGACAACTACTTATGCTGAATTTGATACACAGAAGAAAAGGTAAAGATAGGGCAACCCATAATTCCTTTTCCTCTCAGTCCTTCCTTATTCATCAGTAAGCCAAAGGCAGAATGTCGGAAGAATATGCATTTATCAAAAATTAAAATAAAAGCAGCTGAATTAGTTTTGTACAGTGCTTCTACTGTTCTGATATAAAACAAACTATACATACAAATACAGCTACAAAATATGATTGTATAATTTCAGTGATTGCACAAATGAGTTAATTATTCTTATATTTGCATCTTGTTTTATTTTATTTTTTAAGTTTTTATTTATTTTAGGGGCACCTGGGTGGCTCAGTTGGTTGGGTGTCCAACTTTGGCTCAGATCATGATCTTGCGGTTTGTGGGTTCAAGCCCCACATTGGGCTCTGTGCTGACAGCTCGGAGCCTTGAGCCTACTTTTGGATTCTGGGTCTCCCTCTCTCTCTGCCCCTCCCCTGCTCTCTCTCTCAAAAATAAATAAATGTTAAAAAAAATTAACTTTTTATTTAAGTAATCTCTGTATCCAAAGAGGGGCTTGAACTCACAACGCCAAGAACAAGAGTCTCATGCTCTTCTGACTGAACCAACCAGGTACCCCCATATTTGCATTTTAAATGGACACTGCACAATGCAAAAAAGAATGGTAAAAGTCAAGCTAATGATTTAAATTTTTAATTATTCTTTACTTAGAATGATATTAAATGATAAAAATACCTTATGATAAGTCAAAAGAAAGACTGCAAAAGAAAGGGAAAAGCTGTGTATTTTAGTATCTTGTGGGGGGGGGAGGGTGCAAAAAGGTGGTTTGATTAAAGCATGGGGACAGGACTTATGGGCAGGAAGAGCTGCCTACATTTTAGTATTTTTAACAGCACTTTCTTCTTGCTTTTTGAACAAAAGGGCCAACATTTTCATTTTGCCCTAGGTCCCACAATTATGTACTGCCCTGCCAACAGTCAACCTTTCCATATCTGGACTTCTTATGAACGAATAAAAACATAATAGCAGAGGAAATGACAGAAAACAGTACTAACTACTGTATCTGGTTTTCTCTTCAGGCTTCAGGAAAACAAAACTTCATTATTGTCAATTTATAGTCTAATAGGAAAAATCTGGGAACCAATGCTCTAAATGAAGTTAAGTATCCAGACATAGTCTGACATGATAAAAGGTTGTCAGTCAGGGAAGGTGACAGCTTTTACACAGCTTGAATCATAATAGTCTTTTATACTTAATTAGTACTATTACAATAAAAAATTTGACCAAAAGTCAAGTTCTATGAAATATACTCCCATAAGCAATTCTATGAAATACATGCCTCACCATGTAAAAACAGAATCATTAAAGCATCTGAGGCTAAGTTAAAATACTATCCAAAGAATTCATCAAGTCAGATAGGAGTAAGTATCTTTTAGAGTTAGAAAGGGCCTTCAAGTTCAACTACTTATTTTATTTTCATTTTTTATTTTTGCTTTATTTTTATTTTATTTTATTTTACTTTACTTTACTTTACTTTTATTTTATTTTATTTTTTTCCACAGAACGAAGTTTATTCCTGACAAAGTTCCACTCTCCCCTCACCAGCCCAGGACAAGCACAGACTACCTGGGGTGAAGATGGTGGGCCTCTGAGAAACAGTAAAGGACCTGGCCTCAACCACCATTTTTTTTTTTTTAAGTTTATTTAATTTGAGAGAGAGAGTGTACATGCATAAGCATGGGAGGGGCAGAGAGTGAGGGAGAGAGAGAATCCCAAGAAGTCACCCTGCCATCAGCACAGAACCCCACGTGGGGTTGGATCCCACAAACTGTGTGATCATGACCTGAGCTGAAATCAAGGGTCAGACACTTAACCGGGGGGCGGGGGGTGGGGGGGGGGCCTGGGTGGCTCAGTTGGTTAAGGGTCTGACCCTTGATTTTAGCTCAGCTTATGATCTCATTGTTCAAGCCCTACACTGGGTTCCTCACTGGCAGTGTGGAGCCTCCTGGGATTCTCTCTCTCCTCCCTCTCTGCCCCTCCTATCCACCCCCCTCAAAATAAATAAACTTAAAAAAAATAACCAACTTTGGATCCTCTGCTTTAGATCTTCTGTCCCTCTCTCTCTCTGCCCCTCCATTCCTTGTTCACTCTCTCTCAAAAATAAACATTTTTTAAAAATTAAAATAAAAAAAAAGATAGGAGAGGCACCTGGGTGGCTCAGTCAGTTGAGTGTCCAACTCTTGATTTTGGCTCAGGTCGTGATCCGAGGGTCATAGAATGGAGCCCCATATTGGGCTCCAAGCTGACAGCCTAGCCTGGAATCTGCTTTGGATTCTCTCTCTCCCTGTCTTTCTGCCCCTCCCCCCATTCTTTCTCTCTCTAAAATAAACTTAAAAAAAAAAGATATCATGGGCACCTGGGTGACATGGTCGGTTAAGCAGCCAACTCTTGATCTCAGCTCAGGTCATGATTTCACGGTTAGTGAGTTCAAGCCCTGCATTGGGCTCTGTGATGATAGTGCAGAGCCTGCTTGGAATTCTCTCCTTATCTCTGCCCCTCCCCCACTTATGCACACAAGCACACTCTCACTGACACTCTCTCTCTCCCAACATAAATAAAAACTTAAAAAAAAAAAAAAAGATCACATGAAAATTGCTTCAACCAGTGTTTAAAAGGCAGGGTGAAAATTACAACCCAGGCCAGGAGGTCTGCATTAGTTTGGTGGGAATGGTGAAACAAAAGTACCACAAACTGGGTGGCTTAAGCAACAGAAATTCATTGTCTCTCAGCTCAGGAGGCTAAAAATCTGAGATCAAGGTGTCAGCAGGGTGGTTCCTTCTAAAGACTATGAGGGTTAAATCTGTTCCATGTCCGGTCTTAGCTTCTGGTGATTTCCTGGCAATCTAGCATTCCTTGGCTTATAGATCTCTACCTTCATTTTCACATGGTGCTCTCCCTGTGTGCATGTCTGTCTTCAAATTTTCCCTTTTTACAAGGACATCAATCCTATTAGACACCACCCTGAGTGTCTATTTGTATGACTATGTATGTAAGTACACATACATAGGTCATGTGTTAACAGAGGGTACATAGATTTCATCAGATTCTTAGAGGAATACAGGACTTTTTTTTTTAATTGTGTTGTTTTTATCCATTTTATGTTAATGCATAAACTTTTTTTTTTTTAAGAGAGAGCACGAGCAGGGGAGAGGGGCAGAGGGAGAAAGAAAGAATCTTTTTTTTTTTTCTAATGTTTGTTTATTTTTGAGAGGAGGGTATGGAGAGAGAGGGAGAAAGAGATCCAAAGCAGGCTCCAAGCTGACAGCAAGGACCCTGATGTGGGGTCTGAACTTTTGAACTTCAAGATCATGACCCGAGCTGAAGCCGATGCTTAACCAACTGAGCCACCCAGGTGCCCTGAGAGAGAATCTTAAGCAGGCTCCACACTCAGCCCATAGCTCCACATGGGGCTTGATCCCACAACCCTGGGATCATGACCTGAGCCGAAACCAAGAGTCAGCCACTCAAACGACTGAGCCACCCAGGCATCCCAGGAATACATGACTTTTAATAAAAAAGTAAGCATCATTGGCATAAGCAAAAGATCACTGTATTAAGGGCTTACAAAATTCTAGGCTTCCCATATCTTTAACTGATGAGATAGGATCATTACCTTCTAGAAGATCTGGATCCCAGTTCTCATCATTCATCCATCTATGTGAGACTTTTCTACAAAACTATAAACCTCCTGAGAGCAAAGGCAGTTTTGTTCATTTCCATATTCAAGGACTTTACCCATGGAACTTGGCAAACTGTAACTTTAACTATATAACTTTCCCCAGTCTTGGCATAAATTTAAGAATATTATGAATTTTTGAGACTTTTCAGACATCCAGGAGTTGTTTTATTTTAAGCTAGGTATGCCAAAAAGAGATGGAAACCAATCAAGACTGAGTAAAATACTCTCCTGAGTCATTCAATCTAATCATTTCAAATTATAATCATGTGGGCACTAGAACAACCATAACTATTCAAAGTTACTTTCAGGGTGCCAGTCAGTTAAGCATCTGACTCTTGATTTCAGCTCAGGTCGTGATCTCAGTGGTTGTGAGAGCGGGGCAGGCTTGGGATTATCTCTTTCACTCTATCTCTGCTCCTTCCCTGTTTGTCCATGCCTCCGTGCATGCATGCATGCACACATGCTCTCTCTCTCTCAAAATAAATAAATAAACTTAAAAAAAAAAAAACCACAAGTATTTTCAAGCTGTTGGTCTCAATGCAGAATTTTACATTTCAGTAGTTCAAAACCTGAGCCAGGCAGGAACCCCTGGATACTCTCTTTTGATATTACACCAAAACTCAGCAAGTAGCAATTTCTTAATAATTACAAAATGGAATCAGAAAACCATATATTGATGAACTTTTTATACTGCTATAAAATTCACTCATTTATCTTGCCCTTTGAAAGGATCTTTTACTCATGCAAAATTGTATAACAACACACAATGTCCACTTGCAATATCTGCATCATCTATGAATACCCAGATTAGTCCGATGAGAAACAGAATATTCACAGAGTCTCAAATATCTCTTCACAAGTTGCCTTTTAATTACAAAGGGAAAAACAGTAACTTTATCTGGCAGATACCATTTAAACCAAGTGACAAAAGTTAACAACACAACAGTAATGAGGCAAACTGATGTCATGTGCTCCTTGATATGATGCACTGAGAAGAACCCAACATTACTTCTCTGATATTTCTGCTAAAAATCCGTTACTTGACTCTAATCATGAGGAAACATCAGATAAATTCAGATTGAGAGACATTCTACAAAATAACCGATCTGTACTCTTTCAAAATGTCAAGGTCATAAAAGATAAAGACTGAGGAAATGTCACAAATTAAGGAAGTATAAATAAACATAACAACTAAACGTAAGACATGATCCTGAATTGGTCTCCTGGACCCAAAATTTTTTTTTCTTTGGCTATAAAGAACATTATTGGAACAATTAATGATACTTGAAGGTCTCTTAAAAAATGGTATTATGTTGATGTTAATTTCTTTTGTTTTTAATTTTTTTAATGTTTATTTATTTTTGAGAGAGAGAGAGAGACAGCACAAGCAGGGGAGGGGCGGAGAGAGAGGGAAGCAGGGGTAGAGAGAGGGAGACAGGATCTGAAGGGGCCTCTACAATGACAGCAGACAACAACAGAGAGCCCAATGCCAGGCTCAAACTCAAGAACTGCAAGATCATGACCTGAGCCAAAGTTGGATACTTAACCAACTGAGACACTCAGGTGTCCATAGCTCATTTCTTTTTTAATCAAAGGACAACTGGGAAACTCCATCAACACAGAGAAAAACATTATGAGAAAAAATGATGTAAACTAAGCATTTCCTATAAATCATCCTTATAATTTTTAGATGATGAAATTTTTACCTACATAATTTAGCAAACATACAGAAGTAGAGTCACTTTAGAGAAAACATTTTTAAGTATTTCTTATAAATCCACACTGAGGCAATGTTAATATCTGAAAATGAAACACAATCTTTATTCTCTTTTAAAAAAACAAAAACAAAAACAAAAGAAACTTAATGGAGCACCTGGCAGACTCAGTCAGTAGAGCATCCAACTCTTTATCTCAGGGTCATGAGTTCAAGCCCTATTTGGGTGTATGGCTTAATTTTTATTTTATTTTTAATTTTTTTTGTTGTTTATTTATTTTGGGGAGAGAGAGACAGAGCATGAGCAGGGTAGGCACAGAGAGAGAAAGGGAAACACAGAATGGGAAGCAGACTCCAGGCTCTGAGCTGTCAGAACAGAGCCCAATGTGGGGCTCAAACCCACAAACAGTGAATATCATGAATGAATAATGTCATGACCTGAGCCGAATTCAGACACTTAACCAACTGAGCCACATAGGCGTCCGGGGTGTAGAACTTACTTAAAATTAATTAATTAATTAATTAATTAAAACCACTACTAAGTCTCATTTGTGAAGCAAAATTTTCATTAAAATTTTTAATTACATCTTTTCATGAAAATTATAGCAGAGATGTGTTTCATGGAATTATTTCACATAGTTTATGAATGGTACATTCTTGACGTTTTGGATACTATCTTTTCATTTTTAAATTGTCCTGGGCATCAGAAATGTATTTTAAAAGACGTGTGGAGGTCAGGTTGCAACTTGTCCTGCTCCGCCGCCTGCTTCTATCCACCCCAGTAAAGGGCAGCACCGGTCATGTGGTTACCTTACTCTGTTCCTACCCCAGATCCAGGTTATTGGATGGAGATGACACACAGATAAAGATTTTTTTATATGACCCTGCTCTTCTCTGGAAAACAGACCCAACTCATTTATTTCCTATTCTTCAAAGATACCTTACCAGAAGAAAGGAAATTATTATTGGCAGGTCTTGAGCATAAAACAGTACTACTGAGCCATCAAAGCCAAGTATTGGTTTCTTTTAACTTAGACCCATAGACCCTTTATAAGAACGAAGAAGAAAAGTCTCATTGATATACTGTCAATGACAGGGTGAGCTCAGGAACCAGACTACTTGAATTCAAACCCTTGCACTATCACTAGCTAAAGTACCATGGAGAATTACATAATTTTTCTAAGGCTGTGGTTTCTTTTTTTATTTTTGTTAATGTTTATTTATTTTTGAGAGAGAGAGACAGAGAGAGAGACAGAGACAGAGACAGAGACAGAGACAGAGACAGAGACAGAACATGAGTGGGGGAGGAGCAGAGAGAGAGAGAGACACAGAATCTTAAACAGGCTCCAGGCTCTGAGCTGTCAGCACAGAGCCTGACACGAGGAGGCTGGAAATCACCAGCCCAGCGTGAGATCATGACCTGAGCTGAAGTCAGACACTTAACTGACTGAGCCACCGAGGAGCCCCTAAGGCTGTGGTTTCTTAAATAAGATTCTATATGTCATAGAGGTTGAAAAGATTTTTTAAAATAACAAAATTGGCACAATATCTCACACGTATTAAGTACTCAAAAAATGACAGCTAATATGTTGTTAGTTTTTCAAATCTAACATATAACACTAATTTATAACATGTACAGAGAAAAAGAGCTCTTTCCCCTTTTGGACAGGTTAATTTTAATGACAATAACTAGAGGGGTGCCTGGATGGCTCTGTCAGTTAAGCTTCCGACTCTTGATTTTGGCTCAGGTCGTGATCTCCCGGTTAGTGGGTTCGAGCCCCTCATCTACCAGCACAGAGCCTGCTTGGGATTCTCTGTCTCCCTCTCTCTCTGCCTCTACCCCTCTCAAGCTTTATCTCTCTCTCAAAATAAACATTTACAAAACTGAAATAAAATAAAATAACTAGAAAAGCCTACAAAAGAAAAGGAGAAAGTGAAAATTAAATCAATGGCATGGCCCAATATTTCAAACTTCTTAGGCTAATCTAGCTAAGGTGGTCTAAAGTTGGTTATTAAATTTAAAATCTACATCCATTACAAAAAAGCTTGAAATTCAAATAGACATAGGTCTGTTTTATTTTAAACATGATATATTCATCAAAATCTTTTAAATTTAAGTATTTGTTTTAAGGGATGGCTATTTTCTCTAATATTACTCTGGTAAAAAATAAATTTAAAATATAAAGGCTATTAAATTTTGTAACTTCTAGAAATAGTCTTAATAAAATTATAAAAGTAATTGCAAAGGGTTAAGAAATCTAGCAGTAAAAATGACAATAAAACAAGGGGCCACACAGTTAACATGTGTATATGTCTGGTGTTGGTTTATTTTGTTTCCTTGCTTTTATGTTTTTAAGGATGGGGAGACCTGGTTATGATTCTGTTGATAACAGGGGAAAGGAGATAGAAGAATACAGTGACTCCAGATGACCAGCAGAAGAATAAGCAGTCAAAAAGAGTATATACTATAGTGAGAATGTTTATGAAAAAATGAGTTTGATGCACAATTATTCTTCAAAACCTTTATGTATATTATGCAGATGTCTTGTTCTGATACAAGTATAGTAATAATTCAACATCTCTTGCTGATGGAAAAAAAACCAGTAACTTACAGGAAATCCTCTCAACTTCACAAGCATTTCAGTCCTGTATAAAATATTTCAAACTTTTGATAACTTATTATAAACCAAATTGCATATAAAATATACCAAATAGGGGGGCACCTGGCTGGCTCTTCATCTCAGGGTTGTGAGTTTGGGCCCTATGTTGGGTGCATCGATATATTGGTATTTTGGTATATACACCAAATATATTTCTTCAGAGAACATCAATAACACTGTATGGCTTTTTTAGCAATTACACTTCACTAAACCTTGTTTGACTGAAACCCAAAGGTTCTTTGGTGAGCACTATAAGTATGGAGTGAATTAATGAGCTACATAATCATGATGAAATATCATTTTGAGACTGGAAATAATTATTGTACCTTGGAGTCTGAGATCTTTTAAAAAATTTTTTTAACGTTTATTCATTTTTTGATAGAGAGAGACAGAGCATGAGTGGGGGAGGGGCAGAGAGAGAGGGAGACACAGAATCCAAAGCAGGCCCCAGGCTCCGAACTGACAGCACAGAGCCTGACGCAGGGCTCGAACTCACGGACTGTGAGATCATGACCTGAGCCGAAGTCGGACACCCAACCGACTGAGCCACCCAGGTGCCCCCTGAGATCTTTTTAAAACAGGATTAAGGAAAAGTCATCTCACTAAAGTATTGTGTCCCTCATTACCAGGAAGAAGGCTAAGTGATAAGTTCAACCTTTAACTAGGCACAGTAATAACCACAGTAACTGCAGGACTAACAGAAAAATAAAGAAAAGGAAGCTATCAGGAAAAAAAAAAGTTGGATAGTCAATATTCTCTGAAAATTAAGAGAAAAACGTAGTTGCTTTTCCCTATTAAGACAAATTCACATCAAATTTTAATTACTAGGGACACCTGGGTGACTCAGTCAGTTAAGCATCGGACTCTTGATTTTGGCCCAGCTCACAATCTCATGGTTCCTGGGATCAAGCTCCACATTAGGCTCTGCACTAACAGCATGGAGCCTGCTTGGGATTCTCTCTCCCCCTCTCTCTGCCTCTCCCCAGCCTGCTCTATCTCTCTCTGTCAAAAAAAAACAAAAACAAACCCTAAAAAAATTTTTTTTAATTAGACTAAATTAGTAGAAAAGATACACAGTAATACTACAGTAAATGCAATCCAGCATGATGAACATCAAACTTAAGAATTAACATTCAGGGATGCCTGGCTGGTTCAGTCAGTAGAACATGAGACTCTTAATCTTGGAGTCATGAGTTCAAGCCTCATGTTGGGGGTAGAGACTACTCACACAACAACAACAAAGAATTAACATTCAGTCTATAACAGAAAACACGAATAGCCACTTTTCCAAAGAAGGCATCCACATGGCCAACAGACACATGAAAAGATGCTCAACGTCAGTCCTCATCAGGGAAATACAAATCAAAACCACACTGAGATACCACTTCACACCTGCCAGAGTGGCTAAAACTAACAACTCAAGAAACAGATGCTGGCAAGGATGTGGAGAAACAGGAAGCCTCTTGCATTGTTGGTGGGAATGCAAACTGTGCAGCCACTCTGGAAAAGAGTGTGGAGGTTCCTCAAAAAATCAAAAATAGAACTACCTTATGACATAGCAATAGCACTACAAGAAATTTATCCAAAGGATACAGGAGTGCTGATTCATAGGGGCACATGTACCCCAGTGTTTATAGCAGCACTTTCAACAAGACCCAAATTATGGAAAGAGCCTAAATGTCCATCAACTGATGAATGGCTAAAGATGTGGTTTATATATACAATGGAATACTACTTGGCAACGAAAAAGAATGAAATCTGGCCATTTGCAGCAACATGGATGGAACTGGAAGGTATGCCGAGTGAAATAAGTCAGAGAAAAACAAATATCATGTTTTCACTCATATGTGGAACTTGAGAAACTTAACAGAAAACCATGGGGGAAGGGAAGGGGAAAAAATAGTTAACAAACAGAGAGGGAAGGAGGCAAACCATGAGAGACTCTTAAATACTGAGAACTGAGGGTTGATGGGGGTGTGGGGGAGAGAGGCAAATGGGTGATGGGCATTGAAGAGGGCACTTGTTGGGAGGAGCACTGGGTGCTATATGTAAGTGATGAACCACAGGAATCTACCCCCAAAACCAAGCGCACGCTGTACACACTATAGGTTAGCCAATTCAACAATAAATTTATACACACACACACACACACACACACACACACACACACACATATTAGCAGAAGTGGTGAGCATCTAACTTTTTTTTTTAATGTTTATTTATTTTTGAGAGAGAGAGAGAGACAGAGTGTGACCAGGGGAGGGGCAGAGAGAGAGGGAGACACAGAATCCGAAGCAGGCTCCGGGTTCTGAGCTGTGAGCACAGAGCCCAATGAGGGGCTTGAACTCACCAACCAGGAGATTGTGACCTGAGCCGAAGTCGGTCACTTAAGCAACTGAGCCACCCAGGAGCCCCAATAAATTATATTTTTAAAATATTCAGCCTATATTCAATACTAAGCTACAGCTTAGTTAGAATGGTGACACACACAAAAAAGTGCAATAGGGCTCCCAGAGTTAATGTATGGGATGCTGGTTATATGCACATTTTTACTTTGTAAAAATTACTCTATGAAAATTCATTGTGCTAAGTACTTAAAGTTTATGCACTTACCATATACCTTAAAAAGTCAAATATGGATAGAATTTGGCTCTTAATAGCTAATCTCCAATTTATTTAGACTTGTTTTTCTTTATGAGTCTATAATCTTATATTTTTCTAAATTAAAGGCTTTAGAAATGAATAATGCTGCTGCTGCACACAAAAAAAGTGCTAACTTATAAATAATTCTCTTAATTCAAGATATTTTTTAAAAGATTTTATTTTTAAGTAATCTCTACACCCAACGTGGGGCTTGAGCCCACAACCTGAAATCAAGAGTCATATGCTCTACCAACTGAGTCAGCCAGGTACCCCAATTCAAGACAATTTTTTAAAGTATAGGAAAACTTGCCATAGAGAAAACTATTTCGAAAAGAATTTTAATATATTGGGATATTGCAGAGTAGAAAAGCTTCTTCTGAGACTAAAAAGGAAAACTGATAGAAAACCTTTTTTTAAATATATACTCTGTATATCTGCTAGTTTTTAAATAACAGAAGGAAAAAAAGCCACTAATTCTACATATCTTGTGAATAAGTATCTACAAATTAAAATAGTAAACTGTGTAAAATTCTGCTGTTGAGGTATCAGATTGAGAAAACAGACTTTGCTAGCTATGTTAGGTCTTCTTGCAGTTAGCCGTTATTATAATTTTTTTTTTTATTTGTTAAATGTAACATATTTGTATGGGATCTTATTGACCACTGTGTATTCTTATGTGTGTTTACAGTACTTTTTAAAACAGAGATGACAATATTTCATTTACTCATTGACATAAAATCTTTATTTCATTTAAATTCCACCCTAATTTTACCCCCAATTATTCCATTTCCTTATGGAGCTATCACTTCATATCACTCCATATCACTCCTATCACTTATAGGAATATAAGACATCTTCATTGGTCAAAATCTGTTATTGCTTATAATCTGAGGTCTACTTAGAAGATTTTTAGTGGGGGGCACTTGGCTAGCTCAGTCAGTAGACCATGCAACTCTTGATCTTGGGGTCATGAGTTCGAGGCCCTAATTGAGTGTAGTGCTTACTTTGGGGGGAAAAAAAGGTGTTTTGTTTTGTTTTGTTTTGTTTTGTTTTGTTTTGTTTTTTCATGAGACATTAGAGACTGCAGTCATGCCAACTTTATTCCAGAGTCCAAGTATGAAAACTAGCAGCCTCCAATATTATTTGAAAGTACCTAAGGATGAGAAAAAGTTTCACAGACAAAAAACTACTAAGGATATATGAATGAGGACTTCCTGATGATATGGGGGCAGAGAGGGTGGGGTAGAAGACCATCAACAAAAAACAACAAAAATCTCAAAGTGATACACTGAACATTACCTGCACTTTAAATGAGAATACAAATGAGACATGACCCAAGTCTTCAAACAATGCAATAATAAAAGCCTTTTAAGAACAGGATGAACAGGAAAGTCCTCACTTACAAAGGGCCATGTAACTAGGAATTATTCTTGTAGTCTGTATTCTCTGCATCATAAAGGGTATCTAGGGGGATGGATTCTACCCTTATTCTTTGAATTATTACCTGAGGCAAAATACTTTCTATGTTGACATAAATAAATAAAAAAGTATAGATAACACTAACACATATTTGTAGAGTCCTTGAGGGGCACCTGGGTGGCTCAGTCGGGTAAGCATCTGACTTAGGCTCAGGTCATGATCTCATGGTATGTGAGTTCGAGCCCCAAGTCAGGCTCTGTGCTGACAGCTCGTGAGTTCAACCCCTCGTCAAGCTCGGTGCTAACAGAGCAGAGCCTGCTTGGGATTCTCTCTCTCCTTCCTCACCCCACCTCTCTCTCTCTCTCTCTCTCTCTCTGCCCCTCCCCTGCTTGCATTTGCACTCTCTCTCAAAGTAAATAAGTATTTTTTTAATGAAAATTAGATCATGAAATTACCCTGCTTAAAATCTCTCAAAAGCATTTTTTATTATCTTAGAATAAAATTCAAACTCTTCATCTTTATACTATCGCCTAAAAGGCGTCACATGATTTGGCTCTGGCCCACATATCTAAACTTTAGTCATGCATCTCTCTTCCTACATCACTATACTTCAGTCACACCAGTCTCCTGTCTAATCTTATAAAATACCAACTTCTCCCACCTCCCATCCTTTGTACTTTCTGTTCCTCTACCTGGAATGTTCTTTCTGCAATTATTCACATATCTGGCTCATTTAAATTCTTCAAACATCACCTTGCAAGGAAGGCTTTATTGACCACCTTAATTAAAGTGGCCTTCCTATTTACCCTCTAATACAGCCCTGTGGCATTTATCATAATCTCTAATTATCTTGTGCATTTACGTATTTACCACCTATGATCTGTCTTCTCAACAAATATGTAAGTGCCATTTGAGGCAGGGATCCAAACACCTTGTTCTTAGCTCTAAGACACTATGACATTCTTTTAATCTTCATAAATATAACATGTAAAAGCTAGATTACAGAATGTAAGTGTTCCTACTCTTTTGCTCAGTATCTCCTTACAACACTATTAAATAGTGTTCAAATAGTAGAAAACATAGAAAGGAATATTTTTAAAACGAGCAGGGGAGTGCTTTATCTCATTTCATGAGTGTTACAAACTTGCCTTCTTATCCTTAAACTCATGATGTCTTCACACTTATTTTAACTGCTTCCCTATAGAAAAGCACTATGCCTCCCTGGGATGGCCATTTAGCCTTGCCTCCTTCATTAAGCATACTTGGCAACATTAGGTGCATTACAGTATATAATTTGCTTCACATACAGCCCTTTTTCTTATACAACCAGTTTTTTCATATGTAATTAGAAAAGAGCTGAATGAGAAATTTTACCAAAAACACTGGAAAAGAAAATCTTTGAAGATGACAATATGAAGAAGCATTTTTAAGTTATCTATACTTTTCTCCTTAGAAATGTACTCATAAAATACTGAAACCAGAGAATCATTTTCTCCTACTACTGTGATCTATTTAAATGAGATTATAGATATAGGGGTGCCTGGGTGGCTCAGTTGGTTAAGCATCTAACTCTAGATTGCTTGGCTCAGATCATGGTCTCACAGTTCATGAGAGCCCTGCATGGGACTCTGTGCTGTGCTTGAGATTCTCTCTCCCTCTCTGTCTCTCCCCCTCTCGTGCTTATTCTCTAAGATAAACAAAATTAAAACACATGAGATTATAGATTTAAAAAATTCATAGGTTTAGTGAAACACGTTGTTTTTTAGGGGAAAAATAACTTAGTGACCTTGATCCCAACCTTAGTATGCTAAAGATGTAAGATATCATTAAAAAGTGTCCAGGCGCCTGAGTGGCGCAGTCGGTTAAGCGTCCGACTTCAGCCAGGTCACGATCTCGCGGTCCGTGAGTTCGAGCCCCGCATCGGGCTCTGGGCTGATGGCTCAGAGCCTGGAGCCTGTTTCCCATTCTGTGTCTCCCTCTCTCTCTGCCCCTCCCCCGTTCATGCTCTGTCTCTCTCTGTCCCAAAAATAAATAAACGTTGAAAAAAAAAAAAGTGTCTTGCTGAATAAAACGATAAAGCACTCACATCAAGGAAATATATTGTTGCTGCATCTGTAAAACCCCCAAAATTCAAGCAGACAGTATCTATGATGAACCATTTAATATATATATTACCTAATAATTAAAATAGGGTTTTTTCCCTCACATCTCTTTGACATTCTCTGTCTTCTCTTATTATTTATATCTCAGTTCAAGTGTTTCCTCTCACCTGATTTAAATTTTGTAGTCAAATAAAATAGATGTGACTAGATATCCCCAAAACTCCAACTGTCAAGAATAAATGTAGAGGGGGCGCCTGGGTGGCTCAGTCGGTTAAGCGGTTGACTTCGGCTCAGGTCATGATCTTGAGGTTTGTGAGTTCGAGCCCCGCATCAGGCTCTGTGCTGACAGCTCAGAGCCTGGAGCCTGCTTTGGATTCTGTGTCTCCCCCTCTCTCTGCCCCTCCCATGCTCATGCTCTGTCTCTCAATAAATAGAAGTTAAAAAAAAAAAAAAAGAATAAATGTAGAGGGACAAATGCGGCTGTAAATGCAACCCTAAACAGTATCAGTGAGCTCTTGCATGCATATCTCTATCCTGGACTGCTACTTTTATTGTTACCTCCTTAGCCCATCTATACCTCCTCACAGCCTTCCCCCACAAAGGATGATGCTATTAGCCAGATCTCAACTCTTCAGAGCAGAGTACAACAGCTAAGCCAACTTAAATAAAGCAGAATACATAACAAATAACTTCAGCCTTCATCACCATCCAGCTCATCCAGGGACTCAGTAGGATGACTGTCAATCAGATCTAAAACTCAGTGGCCACAGGAATGAAAAAGGATAACTCAGGTTGCTGAATTTTCCCCTTCTCTTTTTTTGTACAGTTCAGCCCACTTGACTAGACCTCTCAGCCTCTGTCCCTGCTCCTTAGGATGGCTTACACCTATGTTTACACACATTTGGTCACTATGCCTTGGCCACCTGGCTGCTCTTCTACGGAATAAATTCATAATCAAGCCAATTCTCTTAGCCCAACCTCAAGGGAACTGTTAACTCTATTACACTCTTGTCCAGTCACAATGACTTATCCATTGCCCAAATTGTTACCATACATTTTTAAAATAACTGTCTATATACATTCTGTATATCTTATTTCAAATTTAGATTTTTTAATCCAATCAGCAGTAGAGCATACACAATTGTATTTATGCTCTTGTCCTATAATAGGATTAAGTAATAAGTATGTTAAATATTAGGACCACAATTCATACTACTCTAGACCCTAAAACAGTTACGATATATAGATACATATATACTGTTTTTTCAATGAATACATGCTAACTTAGAAGCAGAACTGATCAAGCAGTAGTAATAGTCTTTCTGCTAATGAATCAAATATTCTTATTATACAGCTGATGTGAAGATGTTAATTTATCCTAACTTTACTGCTTTAAGTAGAACAATTCATAGAATTTCAAAGTTGAAAAGCATCTCAATGTGATGGATTTTTTTTATAATTTTATTTTTTATTTTTTTAAATTTACATCCAAATTAGTTAGCATATAGTGAAATAATGATTTCGGGAGTAGATCCTTTAATGCCCCTTACCCATTTAGCCCATCCTCCCTCCCAAAACCCCTCCAGTAACCCTCAGTTTGTTCTCCATATTTATGAGTTTCTTATGTTTTGTCCCCCTCCCTGTTTTTCTATTATTTTTGTTTCCTTTCCCTTATGTTCATCTGTTTTGTCTCTTAAAGTCCTCATATGAGTGAAGTCATATGATTTTTGTCTTTCTCTAATTTCACTTAGCATAATACCCTCCAGTTCCATCCACGTAGTTGCAAATGGCAAGATTTCATTCTTTTTGATTGCCAAGTAATACCCCATTGTATATATATATATATACCACATCTTCTTTATCCATTCATCCATCGATGGACATTTGGGCTCTTTCCATACTTTGGCTATTGTCCATAGTGCTGCTATAAACATGGGGGTGCATGTGCCCCTTCGAAACACCACACCTGTATCCCATGGATAAATGCCTAGTAGTTCAATTGCTGGCTTGTAGGGTAGTTCTATTTTTAGTTTTTTGAGGAACCTCCATACTGTTTTCCAGAGTGGCTGCACCAGCTTGCATGCCCACCAACAATGCAAAAGAGATCCTCTTTCTCCGCATCCTTGCCAACATCTGTTGTCTGAGTTGTTAATGTTAGCCATTCTGACAGGTGTAAGGTGGTATCTCATTGTGGTTTTGATTTGTATTTCCCTGATGATGAGTGATGTTGAGCATTTTTTCAGGTGTCGGTTGGCCATCTGGATGTCTTCCTTGGAGAAGTGTCTATTCATATCTTTTGCCCATTTCTTCACTGGATTATTTGTTTTTTGGGTGTTGAGTTTCCTAAGTTCTTTATAGATTTGGATACTAACCTTTACCTGATATGTCATTTGCAAATATCTTCTCCCATTCTGTCGGTTGCCTTTTAGTTTTGTCTTTTTCTTTTTTTTTTCAACTTTTTTTTTTTTTTTGGGGACAGAGAGAGACAGAGCATGAACGGGGGAGGGGCAGAGAGAGAGGGAGACACAGAATCGGAAACAGGCTCCAGGCTCTGAGCCATCAGCCCAGAGCCTGACGTGGGGCTCGAACTCACGGACCGCGAGATCGTGACCTGGCTGAAGTCGGACGCTCAACCGACTGCGCCACCCAGGCGCCCCTGTCTTTTTCTTTTTAATATGAAATTTATTTTCAAATTGGTTTCCATAAAACACCCAGTGCTATGGATTCTTTTTAACAGCATGAGAACATCTTGAAAGGAAATATGGTTAAGAGCAGAGACTTTGAGAAATCAAGTCCTTAGCCTGAATTCCAGCTCTTCCACTTTCTAGGTGTATGGTTTGGGGTGATTTATTTAACCTCTGTGCACCTCAGTTTCTTTATCTATTAAAAAATAATACCTAGGGGTGCCTGGATGGCTCAGTTGTTGAGTGCCAAACTCTTGATTTCGGCTCAGGTCATGATCTCAGGTTTGTGGGTTTGGGCCCCGTGTCAGGCTCTGCATTGGCAGTCCCGGATCCTGCTTGGGATTCTGTCTTCCTCTCTCTCTGCCCCTCCCCTGCTCATGCTCTCTCTCTCCCCCTAGATAAATAAACATTAAGATAATAGTAATAATAGTACCTGTATCACAAAAGTGACATCAGAATCGTATGAAATAAAGTAAAAACCTTAGCATAATACCTGTCAAAAAGAAATACTCAATAAATAATTTAATAAGCAATCAGTAATTATTAGAAGTACATACAATTAAACAAACTACCTAATCTGTTAGTCTTTTCCCTAATTCAAAAATAAGAAAAATACCTTTCAGCTATTTTGATTAGGGAAAAATATACATAAAAACATTGCACTGCACATGCATTTGACATTCATAAAGAGGGATGTTAGTTATTAAACAACAGCTATTTCTCTTTCTCTTTGTTACTCTCAGTAGTTATCTAGTATAGTTCTCTGTATTCAAGTATTACTTATGTAACATTTTTTGATATATCTTTTATACAACAGATTCTTTTAAACAATAATGAAGTATTCATTAGCTGCAGAAATTCACTGTTTCTCCAACACAATTTTCAAGATAATTACTGAGGTCATGACTCAGTTGAATCTCACAGGAATCTCTTTCCAAACACCTTAACTAGATGCCATGTTTTAAACAACAAAAGTCTCTAATTAGTGACCTAAGTAAGTAAAATGGGCTGAAAAGATTTCAGGAATCAGCTCATCAACCGGAAGATAAATGCAACCCACAGTAATTTTAGTACTCTTAACCATATTAACTTCCTTCTGATAGTCACTTATTTAATTATTCAGAGTTCTCTTTTCAAATATAATTTCTTGCTTTATAAAGTCCATTTTTTTAATTTAAAAAAGTTTTTTTAATGTTTATTTATTTTTGAAGGAGAGAGAGACAGTGAGAACTGGGGAGGGGCAGAGAGAGAGGGAGACACAGAATCCAAAGCAGGTTCCAGGCTCTAAGCTGTCAGCACAGAGCCCTGTCGCAGGGCTTGAACTCAGGAGCCGCAAGATCACGACCTGAGCCGATGTTGGGTGCTTAACCGACTGAGACACCCAGGCACCCCTAATTTTTTTAATGTTTATTTTCTTTTGAGAGAGAGAGAGAACTGGAGAGGGGCAGAAAGAGAGACGGAAATACAGAATCCAAAGCTGACTCCAGGCTCTGAGCTGTCAGCACAGAGCCCAATACAGGACTCAAGCCCAAACCACAAGATCATGGCCTGAGCTGAACTTGAACTATAATTCTTCGCTTTAAGTAATAGCCCCCAAACTTTACAATTTCATAGCTACTGTTTAAAAATGTCTGAATTCACAAACTCTGCAAGAGCTTACCCAATGAAGAATAGTATGCTTCTTTGGAGCCTACACCAGTACAAAGATCAAAGAAAGGCAAGGCCACAGGAGGCCTGGGGGCTTCACTGGTTAAACATCTGACTTCAGCTCAGGTCATGGTCTCACGGTTCATGAGTTTGAGCCCTGCATCAGGCTCTGTGCTAATAGCACAGAACCTGGAGTCTGCTTCGGATTCTGGGCCTCTCTCTCTCACTGTCCCCCTCCCCTGCTTGTACTCAATCTCTCTCTCTCTCAAAAATAAATAAGCATTAAAAAAAAAAAAAAAGAAAAAGGCAAAGCCACACCAAGCTGGGAGAATTTGGGTGGAAAATGACACACAATATAAGAGGAAATTAAGTAAATTACTTTTTCTCCCTTCTCCCTGAGACTTCCTCCAACTCTGCCCTTTTACCTTTTGCTACTATTCTTCTTTCCTACCTCTATATACATCCTATGAAATATAACCACTAGACTGCACAACTAGGATTACAAAAATGTTCCAGTTAGTGCTATGTATTTCCATACACCAACTCCAGAGAATAGGTGTTGCTGTTGTTGTTTACGTAGGATTCACATCCAGTGCAGAGCACAACTCAGGGCAGGGCTTGATTGAGATCAAGACCTGAGCTGAGATCAAGAGTTGGACACTTAACCAAATGAGCCATCCAGGCACCCCACAGAAAATAGGTTCTAACTCAAAAATATTCTACATACATTAAATGTATGTACGTGCTCATGCATTTTAAGCCACTCATATTAATCATCTATTGATTTATTTGATATTCCCTCAATTTTTATAAGCTAGAAACCCAAACATCTAAGGTTCTAAGAAATTTTTAAATTTAAGTAATAGGTAAGGCTCTAATTGAGAGCTAAAAATGTCTGGGTTCCCATGCTCAGGCATTTCAAGCAATTGATATTAGACATCTATTTACCATGACAAACAAAAAAATCTATTATGACATGTTAACAGAAGTATATTTTATGCATTTCAAGTTAACTTCCCCAAATAGTGCCTTTCAGTGGAATTCAGTGATTAAAAGACAATTTGGTCATTAAAAGACAATTCAGTGAATTCAAATGGAATTCAGTAACTAAAAGACAACTTGGCTATATAGGAAGTAGTAAAGCACAGCAGTTAAGAGCATAGGCTATCTATGTCTATATATTACAGCTTTATTAGTTATGTTGCCTTGGGCAAGTTTCTTAATATCTCTATGCCTAAAAATCCTCATCTGTAAATGAAGATAATAATACTATCTGTCTCATACTACTATTATGAGTTAATATATATACAACTGAATAGTTCAAGGTGCATTAAATCATCTAAACATACAAAAAAACAAAAAAAAAAAAAAAAAACTATAGACCTACCTACTAAATAGGTACTTGTGGATATAGAGAAAGCTTTTCTAAGATAACACAAAATCCAGAAGTCATAAAGGAAAAAATAAACAATTCTAATTGCATAAAATCATATAAATATCACCTTCAAATCAATAAGAAAAAGAAACAAATCATTAGAAAAATTAATCTGATATATAAACAGGTAATTCGGAGAATTACAACTGAACAATAACCATATGAAAAGAAGTTCAGCTTCACTAACAACTAAAGCACTGCAAACGGAAACAAAATACAGTAAAACCCTGGATTGCAAGTAACTTGCTCTGTGAGTATTCCACAAAATGAGCAAACATTTCCAGTAAATTTTAATTTGATAAATGAGAAATGTCTTGCAATATGAGTAGTATGTGAGGCTGAATGTCACATGATCAGAACTGAGCCAATGGTCCTTGAAACTCGCTCTAATATATGACTGTTCTGGATTACAAGCATGTTTCCAGAACGAATTATGCTTGCAAACCAAGGTCTTACTATACGATGCTTTGGCTTTGGCAAAAATTGAAAAGATATTATATAACATTTGGAAAAGGTAGAAGAAAATGAAAGTTCTGTGAGTGCCTGGCTGTTTCAGTTGGGGGAGCATGCGACTCTTGATCTCAGGTTGTGGGTTTGAGCTCCATATTGGGTGTACAGATTACTTACAAACAAAATCTTGGGGGGGCGCCTGGGTGGCTCAGTCGGTTAAGTGGCCGACTTCAGCTCAGGTCATGATTTTGCGGTCCGTGAGTTCGAGCCCCGCGTCGGGCTCTGTGTTGACAGCTCAGAGCCTGGAGCCTGTTTCAGATTCTGTGTCTCCCTCTCTCTGACCCTCCCCTGTTCATGCTCTGTCTCTTTCTGTCTCAAAAATAAATAAACGTTAAAAACAAAAAAATAAAATAAAATCTTGGGGCACCAGAGTGGCACAGTCGGTTAAACATCCAACTCTTGATTTATGCTCAGATCATATCTCACAGTTCATCAGTTCAAGACCCTCATTGGGCTCCGCACTGACAGCGTGGAGCATGCTTGGGATTCTCTCTTTCCTTCTCCCTGCCCCTCCCTGACTCGTGTGAAGGCACACTCTCGCTCTCACAAGTAAACATTTGCAAAAATAATAAAATAAAACCTTAAAAAAAGAAAAACCTTAAAAAAAACAAAAGAAAATGAAAATTCTGACAATGATATACTACTAGTAGAAATGGAAACTGGTACAATCCTTTGGGGGGGAAATTTGGAAGTTCACATCATATCTAAATTTTAAATGTGCAAACTTTGACCAAATGATCTTACTTCTACAACTCTCCTTCATGATTAATAACAAAAACTTGTACATAAGATATATAATATAATTCTACCTTTATTTAAAAAACAAGGGGTGCCTGGGTGGCTCAGTCAGTTACATGTCTGACTTTGGCTCAGGTCATGATCTCACGGTTCATGAGTTCAAGCCCCACTTTGGGCTCTGCGCTGACAGCCTGGAGCCTGGAGCCTGCCTCGAATTCTGTGTCTCCCTCTTCTCTCTGCCCCTCCCCCACTCACATTCTGTCTCTCTCTCAAAAAAAAAAAATAAATAAACATTTAAAAAAATAAATAAAAAATAAAAAATAAATAAAATAAAAAACAAACTCTAGGGGCACCTGGGTGGCTTAGTCGGTTAAGTGTCTGACTCTTGGTTTTGGCTCAGATCATGGTCTCATAGTTTTGTGGGTTCGAGCCCCACGTCGGGCTCTGCGCTGACAGCACAAAGTCTGCTTGGGATTCTCTCTCTGTGCCTCCCCAACTCATGCCATCTCTATCAAAACAAATAAAAATAATAATAAACTTAAAAAACAAACTCTAATTACACAGATGTTTATTTATAGTGCATACAAAAAAGTATGAAAAATTATCCACCAAACTATTAACAGTGGTTACATCTAGGGAACAGAATTTGATAAAAAGTAAAATGGAAATGAATTTTTTTTAATTTTCTATATTTCATTATCATTTAAAATCGTTTTTACAATATTTAAAAATTTTTTTTTAATTTTACTTATTTATTCTGAGAGAGAGAGAGCAAGCAAGCAGGGGAGGGACAGAGAGATAAGACGAGAGAGAATCCAAAGCAGGCTCCACACTGACAGTGTATAGTCTGATACGGAGCTCGAACTCACGAACTGTGAGATCATGACCTGAGCCAAGATCAAGAATGGGATGCTAACCAACTAAGCCATCCACATACCCCTACAGTGATCTTCTATTACAACTTTAGGATTCTGAAAAACAAGAAAAATTGTTAAAAGATATAAAGTCAAAATCTAAAAGCCAAAACAAGTCTTAAAATACAAAGCAAAGCCAACACATGTTTGTCTTATTACCTCCTTACAGTCATCATTGGTCCTGTTTCCCAAATTCCTTTTCTAGATACTTGGAAAGATCTAGAGGTTAGGGGAGACTAAATAGTGAGTTTTAAGTGAAAGCGATGGGATGGTCTTCTAGGCAGAGCATATAAACTGCCATGAAAGACCTTCTTATATGTTCTTTTACCTCTAGCACTGCAACCATCAACTTTCAAGATGGTAGCATTCCATCAAACCAGATTCCTGAATGATGAGCAGAATACTCCTGCCAGTCTTCAATGGACATACAGTATGAGCAAGAAATAACCACTGCTGTTTTAGAATAACCTAGCCTATCCAAATGATATTCTTCCAAAACCACGCATTAACACACTGGCTTTTAATTCCAAATAACTAGAATTTAATCTATTTTCAGGTAATGAATTTAATCTATTTTCATTAATCTATATCACTTCATTAATATAAAGCCTATTAGTTGCTTAGTGTACAAATCTGAGGTTAGTATAAATCTAAGACTACTGTCTTGCTCTTAGTAGAGGGACTTAGCAGCAAGGATCAGTAAAACTGAATTTTTCATAAACCTAAGTAAATGGACAAAACAATGATTCCTACAGAAGAGCTGGATAACTAGTGCGAAAAACTAAACTTCATTTATAGATTAACATTCTTAACACCATTTCATCAAGCTAACACATTGGTTTAGCCAAAGGAAAAATAAATATCCCAGAAAAGTTATCTCTCACAAAAAAACTTTATTTCAATAAGTAACATGAATAAATTCATCTCTTGTTATCATTTGGCTGTTTTTAATCTTGCCTTTCATGTCATCACAATATGGCCCTTTGTGTAGTAACTAAATTTAAAAGTTGCTCTTTACACTAGACCGGCCCCTAAGGATTCTAATCACTAACAACAGATGGAAACCTTAAAAACTTATCCTCAACTAAATATGTCATCGTTATTCTTCTGATCTAACTAGTGTTCCTTTCCAAAACTGAAGCTTTGAATCGTTAATGAAAATGTTTATTATCCATCAACATTTGAATGCTACACACAAAACCAAAACCTAAAACATCTGTTATCATTTACTGCAAAATAAGAGACCATAACCAAGACATAGTTCAGCCTGAGAAATTATTCCTGAATGATTAAAATCCAGTAAGATATTCAGATGCCTAAAATACTGTTCCAAGTATTTTATACCTTCAGGCTAACACGATATATATTTCATGAATGCTTTGCTTCGGAGTTATAGAGGCCTAAGCTTGAATCCCAGGTCTCCCACTTACTCAGTTTACTCACTTATAAAATAAGGAAGAATAATAGTACTGATTAGCTTGTTTAAAGGATGAGATCACACAATAAATATGTAAGGCACTTAGTGGCTATGTTAGAAGCTCAAGAAATGTTCATTTGACTCCTCCTTTATTCTCCCAATGTATAGATTTATTCATTACATGTAGCCACTGTCAAATTATACAGAATAAAGTATCTTAAATCTAACCTCTTCTAAAACATTTGATTTTCTAAATGTTTTCTTCTGTGTAAAGTTAAAAGCACAATAAAAGTTGAGCATGCAGAGATCAGCAGATGCAGTCATAAGAAGTAGGGGCCAGATTACGTAGAATCAAATGATTGTGACTTTTATTCTGAATGACAGGCAGAGGTTTTGGAGAGTTTTAAGCAGAGAAACGTCATGATCAGACTTCTGTTTGAAAAGGTGACCCAGGATACTATATTGAAAAGCGAATATAATAAAAGTGACTGTGTTGGAGAAAACAAAGGCCACTGAAAAATTACAAGTGAGAAAAGATGGTGGCCTTTAAACTAATGTGGTACCAACAGAAGTGTTAAGAAGTAGTCAGATTCTAAATATATTTTGAAGGTAGAACCACGAGTTTTTGGTATCAGAGTGGATATGAGTGTAAAAAAAGAAAGAGACAAGAATATCTTCAATTTTTTTTTAATTTTTTTTTTTAACATTTATTTATTTTTGAGACAAAGAGAGACAGAACATGAATGGGGGAGGATCAGAGAGAGGGAGACACCGAATCCGAAACAGGCTCCAGGCTCTGAGCTGTCAGCACAGAGCCCGACGCGGGGCTCGAACTCACGGACCGCGAGATCATGACCTGAGCCGAAGTCGGCTGCCCAACTGACTGAGCTACCCAGGCGCCCCCAAGACTATCTTCAATTTTTGAGGGCCGCCTGAGTGGCTAAGGCAGTTAAGCATCTGGCTCCTTATCTCAGCTCAGGCCTTGATCTCAGGTTTGTGAGTTGAAGCCCCACGTTGGGCTCCACACTGAGCTTGAAGTCCACTTTAAAAAAAAAAAAAAAAAAAAAAGAGGAAAAGAAAAGAAGAGAAAAGAAAAGAAAAGAAAAGAAAAGAAAAAAGAAAAGAAAAGAAAAAAATATCTTCAATTTTTGGCCTAAACAACTAGAATGACAGAATTGCCATTTGCTGAGTTGGGTAAGAATACAGGAAGAACAGACCTATAGAAGAAACTAAAGGAGTTTGTTTTAGGACATATTAAGTGTGAGCTAACTATCAAACATCTAAGCAGAGATGCTGAATACACAGATGGCTACACACAACAGGATTTCAAGAAAAGAGGTTTGGGATGGAAATAAATTTGAAATTTGTTCACCTCTACATGCTATTTTCTTTTACAGGGAAAGTGTAAATTTTTTTAAGTTTAATTATTTATTTTGAGAGAGAGAGAGAGAGCACAAGTCGGGGAGGGCCAGAAAGAGGGAGAGAGAGAATCCCAAGTAGGCTCTGCACTGACAGCACAGAGCCCAATGTGGGGCTCGAATTCATGAACCATGAGATCATGACCAGAGCCAAAACTAAGAGTCAGATGCTTAACTGACTGAGCTACCCAGGTGTCCCTCTACATGCTATTTTTAAAGCCATGAGAATGGATGAGAGCAGGAAGATTGAGTGGCTCAGTCAATTGAGCATCTGACTTTGCCTCAAGTCATGATCACACAGTTCATGGGTTTGAGCCCCACATCAGGCTCTGTGCTGACAGCTCAGAGCCTGGAGCCTGCTTGGGATTCTGTGTCTCCCTCTCCCTCTTCCCTTCCCCCACTCACACTCTGTCTCTCTCTCAAATATAAATAAACATTAAAAAAAAAAAAATTAGAATGGATGAGATCACCAAAGTATAGACAGAGAAAAGCAAAGGTCCAAAGACTGACCATAGAACTGAACTGAAAGTCCAGAAATAAATCTATACATCTGTGCCCAACTGACTTTTTAAGAGTGGGCATTCCATTCAATGGGGAGAGCAGTCTCTTTAACAAATGGCACTGGCACAACTGGATTCCCACGTGCAACGAATGAAGCTGGATCCCTGTCTCAGACCATATATAAAATTTAACTCAAAAAATAGATTAATGGCATGGGGCACCAGGTAGCTCAGTCAGATAAGAGTCAAGTCTGACTCCTGGAGCACCTGGGTGGCTCAGTTGGTTGAGTGCCCGACTTTGGCTCAGGTCATGATCTCGCAGTTCGTGAGTTCAAGCCCCGCATCAGGCTCTGTGCTGACAGCTCAGAGCCTGGAGCCTGCTTTGGATTCTGTGTCTCCTTCTCTTTGCCCCTTCCCCACTCATGCTCTGTCTCTCTCTCTGTCTCTCAAAGATGAATAAACGTTAAGAAAAAAAAAAATTTAATACAGCTTTAAAAAAAAAAAAAGAGTCAAGTCTGACTCATGATTTCCATTCAGGTCATGATCTCACGGTTTGTGGGATCAAGCCCCATGATGTGTGCAGAGCCTATTTGCAATTCTGTCTTCCTCTCTCTCTGCCCATGCCTCTCTCTCTTTCTCTCTCACAAAATAAATAAATAAACATTTAAAAATGGATCAATGACATAAGGGCTAAAACCATAAAGCTCTTAGAAGAAAAAATTGGAGTAAATCTTCACAGCCTCGGATTTGGCAATGGATTCTTAACTATGACACCAAAATTATGCATACCACCAACAACAAAATATAGATAAATTGGACTCCATCAAAATTAAAAAAATTTGTACATCAAAAAATATTATTAAGACAATTTTAAAAAATAGGAAAGAAACCTAGAAAATAGGAGAAAACATTGGTGCCCTAATCCATTCAGGCTGCTATAACAGAATACCAGAGACTGGATGTCTTCTAAACAACAAACATTTCTCACAGCTCTAGAATATGGGAAATCCAAGATCATGGTGCCAGCAGATTCAGTAACTGGTAAGAATCCATTTCCTAGATGGCCATCTTTTTGTGTAACCTCACATAGCAGTAAAAGGAAAAGATCTCTCTGGGGTCTCTTTAATAAGAACACTAATCCCATTAATGAGGGCTCCACCCTAATGACCTAATCAACTCCCAAAAGCTTCACCTTATAATACATCACCTTGGGGGTTATGATTTCAACATGAAATTTGAGGGGACACATTCAGCCCATAACATACAGAAACCATCTACCTGATAGAAAGTTAACATTCATAATATAAAAGAACTCTTACCACTCAACAACAAAAAGACAATCCAATTAAAAAAATAGACAGGGGCACCTGGGTGGCTCAGTCGGTTAAGCATCCGACATCAGCTCAGGTCGAGCCCCACGTTGGGCTCTGTGCTAACATCTCAGAGCCTGGAGCCTGCTTCAGATTCTGTCTCTATTTCTCTGCACCTCCCTTGCTCACTCTCTGTCTCTGTCTCTCTCCCTCAAATATAAAATAAAACATAAAATTTTTTTTAAAAAATAGACAAATGTTATTTAAGGGTACAAACTTGCAGCTAGTAGATGAATAAATCCTGGATACAATGCACAGTGATTATAGACAAATATATTATAAATTTCAAAGTTGCTAAGAGACTAGATCGTAACTATTCCCACCACAGACACAAAAATGATAATTACACGACGTAACTATTCCCACCACAGACACAAAAATGATAATTACACGACGTAATAGAGGTGTTAGCTAATATTATGTAGGTAATCATAATGTGATAAAGAAATGTATCAAGTCAATATGTGGTACACCTTAAACTTATAAATGTTATGTATCAATTATATCTCAATAAAAACAAATTCAAAAGAAAAAAAGGTAGACAGAGGACTTGAGTAGACATTTACTCAAAGAAGATATATAGGGGTACCTGGGTGGCTCAGTCAGGTTGAGTGTCTGGCTCTTGGTTTCAGCTCAGGTCATGATCTCACCGGTTGGTGGGTTCAAGCCTGAAGCTGGGGCTCTGCACTGATGATGTGGAGCCTGCTTGAAATTCTCTCTCCCTCTCTCTCTGCCCCTCCCCTGCATGCTCTCTCTCTCAAAATAAGCTTAAAACAAAAGAAGATATGCAAATTGTCTATAAGCACATAAAAAGATGCTCAACATGATTTATCATTAGGAAAATCAAATAAAATCAAAACCATAATGAGATACCACTTCACACCCATTATGATGGCTCTAATAAATAATTTTTCACAAAAATAAAACAGAAAGCAATGAGTGTTGGCAAGAATGTAGAGAAACTGGAATACTTGTTCATTACTAGTAGGAATGTGAAATGGTACAGCCACTATTGAAAATAGTTTGGTGGTTCCTCAAAAAAAACTAAACATAGAATTACCATATGATCCAGCAATTTACACTTGTGGGTATACACCCACAGGAATTTAAAACAGAGACTAGAACAAATACTGTATAATAATGTTCACTGCAACATTGTTCACAATAGCCAAAAGGGGAAAACTCAAGTTTCCATCAACAGATAAATGGATAAACAAAATGTGACATATACACACAATGGACTATTATTCAGCCCTATAAAGTAATGAAATTTGGACACATGCTATAACATGGATAAACTTAAAAACATTAATGCTAAGCAAAATGAGCCAGTACCAAAAGGACAAATATTGTATGATTCTACTCATATGAAATATCTTAGAGTAGGCAAATTCAGAGACAGAAAGTAGATTAGAGGTTACCAGGGGCTGGGAGGAGGGCGGAAATAGGAGTTATTGCTTAATTGTTAAAGTTTCTGTTTGGGGTGATGAAAACATTTTGGTGACACACATTCAATGTGTGTTACACAACACTGTGAATGCAATTAATGCCACCAAATCGTATACTGGAAAATGGTTAAAATGGCAAATTTTATGCTATATATGTTTTACCATAATTTTTTTTAACATTTATTTATTTTTGAGAGAGAGGGAGAGGGAGTGGGGGAGGAACAGAGAGAAAGGAGACAGAATCCAAAGCAGGCTACTAGCTCTGAGCCCTCCACACAAGAGCCTGACTTGGGGCTCAAACTCACAAACTCACAAACTGTGAGATCATGACCTGAGCTGAAGTCAGACACTTAACCAACTGAGCCACCCAGACGCCCCTGTTTTACCATAATTTTTAACTTAATAATATACCAAAACAATGAATTGCACATTTTATTTTTTAATGTTTTATTATTTATTTCTGAGAGAGAGAGAGAGAGAGAGAGAGTGAGAGAGAGAGAGAGAGAGAGTGTGTGTGCGCAGGGGAGGGGCAGAGAGAGAGGGAGACAGAATCCAAGGCAGCTCCAGGTTCTGAGCCATCAGCACAGAGCCTGACACAGGGCTTGACCTCACAAGCAGTGAGATCATGACCTGAGCCGAAGTCAGACACTTAACCGACTGAGCCCCCCAGGCGTCCCATGTACATTTTAAAGGAGTAAATTGTATGGTATGGGAATTACCTCTCAATAAAGCTGTTTTACAAAATTTACTTACCAGAAGTTAAAATGGCATTAATTAGATCTCAACTGATTTAGAATGTGTGATAACTGAGTCAAAAGCTACGCTGAAATTGACTTTGGCATTATTTATCTTTTTTTCTTTTTATTGTTTATTTATTCTTGAGACAGAGACAGAGCATGAACAGGCAGAGAGAGAGGGAGACACAGAATCTGAAACAGGCTCCAGGCTCTGAGCTGTCAGCACAGAGCCTGACACAGGGCTTGAACCCACGAACTGTGAGATCATGACCTGAGCCGAAGTCGGACATTTAACTGACTGAGCCACCCAGGCGCCCCTGGCATTATTTATCTTAAAATTAAAATAATTTCTTACACCATTCACAAAAATAAATTCAAAATGAATTAAAGACATAAATGTGAGACCTGAAACCTTAAAAATCTTTGAATAGAGCATAGGCAGTAACTTCTCTGACATCAGCCACAGAAACATTTTTCTAGATAGGTCTCCTGAGTCAAGGGAAACAAAAGCAAAAATAAACTATTGGGACTACATCAAATAAAAAGCTTCTGAACAGCAAAGGAAACAATCAACAAAACTAAAAGACAGCCTACTGAATGGGAGAAGATATTTATAAATGACATATCTGATAAAGGGTTAGTTTCCAAAATATATAAAAAAGTTACACAACTCAAACACCAAAAGAACCAAATAATCCAATTAAAAATAGGCAAAAGACATAAACAAACATTTCTTCAAAGACATACAAATGGCCAACAGACATGTGAAAAAATACTCAGTATCACTCATAATCAGAAAGATGCAAGTCAACAGATTCAGTAATTGGTAAGAATGTGGTGTGCTGAGAATGTGGAGAAAAAGGAACCCTTGTGCACTGCTTGGAAATGCAAACTGGTGCAGCCACTGTAGAAAACAGTATGGGGTTCCTCAAAACATTAAAAACAGAATTGCCATGTGATCCAGTAATTCTGCTATTGGGTATTTACCCAAAGAATACAAAAATAATTCAGAAAGATATATGCGCCCCTATGTTTATTGCAGCATTATTTCCAAATTATGGAAGCAGTCCAAGTGTCCATCCATAGATGAATGGATAAAGAAGATGTGGCAAAATTAACTAAATAAATTAAAAAAAAAACAGGGGCACCGGGGTGGCTCAGTTGGTAAAGCATTCAACTTCAGCTCAGGTCATCTCACGGCTTGTGAGTTCAAGCCCCACGTTGGGCTCTGTGCTGACAGCTCAGAGCCTGGAGCCTGCTTCAGATTCTGTGTCCCTCTCTTGCTCTGCCCCTCCCCTGCTGTGCTCTGTCTCTCTCTCAAGAATAAATATAACATTAAAAAAATTTTTTTAATAAAAAATAAAAAAAAGTTCTAAAAAATATGTGGCATACATATGTATATGTATACATGTACATACACACACACACACACAAAACAATGAAATCTTGCCATTTACAACATGGATGGATCTAGAGAGTATAATGCTAAGTAAAGTCAGAGAAAGACAAATATCATGATTTCACTCATATAGGGAATTTAAGAAACAAAAAAAAAAACAAACAAAGGAGAAAGAGATCAACCAAAAAACCGACACTTAACTGTAGAGAACAAACAGATGGTTACCAGAGGGGAGGTCACCATGGGGGGGATGGATGAACTAGGTGAACAGGATTGAGTACACTTATCATGATGAGCACTGAGTAATGAATAGAACTGTCACATTACTATATTGTACACCTGAAGCTAATGTAACACTTCAAGTTAACTATATTGAAATTAAAATAAAAAATTAAATTGAAACAAAAGACATTGTATAAAAGTTAACCTTCTTAGACTAACTTCTAACTAAACTTCTTAACTAAACTTAAAACTATTTAAAGTCTACCCTAAAGTCCTTTCCAACTCTAAAATTCTAGGATTCCAACTATTTTAAAAGCACCCTTTAATAAATAAATAAATAAATAAATAAATAAATAAATAAATAAAGCATCCTTTATATTTATAGATTATTCTTAGTTATGGATTGTTCTTGGGGCGCCTGGGTGGCGCAGTCGGTTAAGCGTCCGACTTCAGCCAGGTCACAATCTCGCGGTCCGGGAGTTCGAGCCCCGCGTCAGGCTCTGGGCTGATGGCTCAGAGCCTGGAGCCTGTTTCCGATTCTGTGTCTCCCTCTCTCTCTGCCCCTCCCCTGTTCATGCTCTGTCTCTGTCGCAAAAATAAATAAATGTTGAAAAAAAAAATTAAAAAAAAAAAAAGAACACTTTGGTGATCCTAACTCAACATAGACAATCAGCATATAAAATGTATTTGCAAAAAATTAAATTTCTTTCAAAGCAGTACTTTTACCATTTCAGAATATCCCACAGATTTCCCCAATCTAAGCTAAATTCAAAGTACTATATACATATATATATATACTCAATAACAAAATATAACATTCAAAATGCTATACACTTACTACTAACTAAATATATTTTCTTTTCTCATACCATAAGCAAAAGTGCTATAAATACTATACACATCATACAGGTGAACCCCTTCACTTTACAATGAGGATATTGAGACCAAAAGAAGTGATATACCCAAAGTAAATAGCTGATGGTACCATTAGGAAGGAACTCAAACCTTTCTAGCTTCCAATTCTGGTTGCCTGTTTGACTTAGAAGTCATCTACTTTCCAGAATAATTAAAGCTTAGAAGAGTAACAATAAAAGAAAATCAACAAGGAAGAGGAGTTGCAATAAGAAAAAAGTATACTTAAGACAATCTAAGGGAGATTTAAAAAAGAAGAAGAAAACATTTATGGAGAAGAGAAGATGGAGATGATATATAACCAGGGAAATGCAAAGTTAATAAAGTCAGATGAGGAGAGTTAGAAGGAAGGGGTGACCAAAATTGTCAAATTCTGTAGAAAAGTCAAAGAAAACAAGATTGAAAAGTCACTTGGATAAGGCAATTAGAAAGTCACTGATGATTTAATATACAGCATGGGACAAGTAAGGAGTTGAGGATATAGAAGTCCATAGGTGTTCACTCCTCTTTCAAGAAGGCTGGCAGAGAAGAGAGAAATAAAAGGAGGGTAGAAATCAGCTAGAAGACACACAGGAACACAGTCTCTTTTCCTGCGTTGCAGAATACCTTCAGGACTTTCTCATCCTGAAAGAAAGGCAGAGAAGAAATAATACAATGCTAGTAAGATTTGCAAAATACCTACTCTTGCCAAATAGCATGAAATCTAATTCTCTTTCAGAAAGTGATATAGGGTATGGCATAAAATGTTTGGGGGAGGAGAGGAGGCCCTTATTTTTCTTTATATCCACCAATATTTTGAAAAGAACCCTGCACAAAGGAAGCACTAATAAATGTTTGTTGACTGGACTTTTTTAGTTCTCCTTCCACATGTTATCTATCCTATTCATGCCCCCGTACCCCTCTCCCTGGTCCCATAGGTGCATATTGGAATAGAAACTACATCTAGTCAAACACTTAACTGTATTAAGTACAATTAACAGCAAGAAATAAATGTTGTGTTCTAATAGTTCTGATAATACAATGTATTCTAAAATGCTCATGTCAGGGGCACCTGGCTGGCTCAGTAAGTAGAGCATGTGACTACTGATCTCGGGGCTGTGAGCTCGGGCCCCACATTGAGTGTAAAGATTACTTAAAAATAAAATCTTGGGGCGCCTGGGTGGCGCAGTCGGTTGAGCGTCCGACTTCAGCCAGGTCACGATCTCGCGGTCCGTGAGTTCGAGCCCCGCGTCGGGCTCTGGGCTAATGGCTCAGAGCCTGGAGCCTGTTTCCGATTCTGTGTCTCCCTCTCTCTCTGCCCCTCCCCCGTTCATGCTCTGTCTCTCTCTGTCCCAAAAATAAATAAAAACGTTGAAAAAAAAAATTTTTAAAAAATAATAAAATCTTAAAAATAAAAATTTTTTTAAATAAAATGTTCATGTCATTTACCCACAGGCTTATTTCTAATGTCACATAGACCATACATAAATTATAAATGTATTCTTGTAATCCAGCAGCCTTAACTGTCATATCCATCGCACAGATCTAAAAAAGTTTAAGGGGCAGCTGGGTGGCTCAGCTGGTTAAGCAACAGACTTCAGCTCAGGTCACGATCTCACTGTTCACGGGTTCAAGCCCTGAACTGGGGTCTGCACTGACAGTGCTTGGGATTCTCTCTCTCTCCCTCTCTCTCACTGCCCCTCCCCCACCTGATCTCATGCAGGCACTCTCTCTAAATAAATAAACTTAAAAAAAAATCTTTTAAAATTTTTAAAAATAAAAAAAGCTTAAAAAAAAAACAAAAACAAATCAAGTCTATTGCCCTCAAAATTCTACTAAAGCCATCTTTATTGCTTCTAGAAAGGATTCACAGACTAGACCATTTAACTACAAGGGGGAAATAGTCTGGTAATATGGGAGTCTCTTCAACATGTGTAAGTACTATGCAAGATGGTAAAAAATAGTAAATTTTGAGATATCACAGCATTCATATTTAATTTTTTTCTAGCAGACATCACTTAAATCAGAATATAATTCTTTGGTGGACAGAAATTTTAAAAATGCAATTTATCCACTTGGAGTACTTACTCCATGGAATACTAATTTGTAACTAAAACCAAATCAATGTTATCTAGTCTAATTTAACACTATTTCTATTGTAAATATTTCATCAACCGTTCTCATGTAAATTTACTAAAAGTAAAACCATTTATTTCTACTAACAAGTAGTTTTTCTTTTTGGAAGAAGGAAAAGGAAAATAAAATGGTCAAAATACAAGTTAAATGAACATATACAATATTAGGTGAGCAAAGCACTTTTTATTAAAGAGCAAACCACCTTTAAGACCAAGATTAAACAAACAAATAGCATTTTTTAAATTTTAAAAAAGAAAAAGGTTTTAGATAATTACTTAAAGCTTAAAATAAGAAATGTTTGTACTAATGTGACCGAATAAAAGATCCAGAAAGGCACAAAAAATTAAATAAATAAAGTAAAATCTGAGAGTTAAAAGAAATCTTGGTTCCTATACTTCTCAAACATCAGGGTACATAAAATTTACCTGGGGAAATGTTTGTTTAAAATGCAGATTCCCAGGGCACCTGGGTGGCTCAGTCTGTTAAGCGTCAGACTTCAGCTCAGGCCATGATCTCACACTTCATGAGTTAGAGCCCTGCATCAGGCTCTGTGCTGACAGCTCAGACCCCGGAGCCTGCTTTGGATTCTGTGTCTCCCTCTCTCTCTGCCCCTCCCCCACTCGTTCTCCCTCCCTCTCTCTCTCTTTCAAAAATAAAGATTACAAAAATAAAATTTTAAAAATAAATAAATAAAATGCAGATTCCCAAACTCGCTGTCCAGATATTCAGATTAAGTAGGTCTGGGGTAGCTGCCTGGAATCTGCATTTCAAACATAATCTGGTCCAATCCCATAATATTACAATTGAGAAAACTAAATTGTGTAATCTGTCCAGAATCATACGGAATTCAGGTCTCATTAACTCAAGACAGGGGTCTTCTTACAACACCACTTAAACTACTTTATAGTTGAAGGAATTAAAACAAAGAAAGAATAAATTAATACATCATTTGAATAAGTGAGCAATCTTAGAACACTTCCTGGCTCCAATTTCTTTTTATTATTCATTCATGTAGTATTTCTTTTTCAATTTTCTTTTAATGTTTATTTATTTTTCAGAGACAGTGAGCACAAGCGTGAGAGGGGCTGTGAGAGACACACAGAATCTGAAGCAGGCTCCAGGCTCTGAGCCGTCAGCACAGAGCTGGACATGGGGCCTGAACCCATGAACTGCTAAGATCATGACCTAAGCCAAAGTCAGACGCTCAACCAAATGAGCCACCCAGGCACCCCTCATTTAGTATTTCTTAAACATCTTTTATCTGCACAACAATATGATACATTGCAAAACAGTTTAAGGTAGGAACCCTGTCCTCAAAAAGCAATTTGGAGGACAAAGAAATACATAAACTGACATTCAACAAATATGTGAATAAGTACCAAAATAAGTGGTATGGTCATTTATAAAATTGACTGATTTACTCTGACTTCATTCTGTACCTTTTCTAGTTAGAATTTACCCATCAGAAATCAGTATTCAATTTCTTCTCTTTCTATGTTAAAGTTAGCCTTTAAGGGCTCCTGGCTGGCTCAGTCAGTGGAGCATGCAATTCTTGATCTCAGGGTCATGAGTTTGAGCCCCATGTTGGGTGTAGAGATTACTTAAAAATAAAATCCTGTTTTTAAAAATATTCATTTATTTTGAAAGAGAGAGAGAATGCACACACAAGAGTGGGAAGGGCAGAGACAGAGGGTGAGAGAGAGAAACCCCCACACTGTGTGTAGAGCCCTACTCGGGCTCATTCCCACAACTGTGGGATCACAACCTGAGCCAATATCAAGAGTCTGATGTTCAACCGACTGAGCTACCTAGGTGCACCCAAAATATTTTTTTTAAAAACAAAAGTTGGCCTTTAATGAGAGTTGCCCTCATTTGAAATTAATCTCTCTATTCCCACTTTTCATATTACAGGAACACCAACACCACTACTACCACATCACCCCACATGCCAGGGTCGGCTTGTGGAGAGATCAAAGCTGGTATAATTTTTATGCAAAGGCCTAATTAAAAGTCTGGCCCTGGGGCACCTGGGTGGCTCAACTGGTTTAGCACTGGACTCCTAATTTTGGCTCAGGTCATGATCTCACAGTCTTGAGATCGAGCCTTGTGTCAGGCTGTGCACTGGGCATGCAGCCTGCTTGGGATTCTCTCTCTCTGCCCCTCCCCCCTCTCTCTTTCTCTCTTAAATAAATAAGGGCTCCTGGGTGGCTCAGTTGATTGAGCATCCAACTCTTGATTTCAGCTCAGGTCATGATTTCAAGGTTTGTGGGATTAAGTCCCACACTGGGCTCTGTACAGACAGCACAGACCCTGCTTGGGACTCTTTCTCTCCCTCTCTCTCTGCCCCTCCTGAGCTCTCTCTCTCTCTCTCAAAATAGATGAAGATTTTTTTAAAAAAACTTCTTTAAAAAATAAACAAACAAACAAAAAAAGAGTTTGGCCCTGCTCAAACAGTAAGAGTTTGGACTATCTTCCTGACCATATGTGGTAGACTGACGATCCCAATTCTTCATTCTCCAGCAATAGTACCACATGTCCATATATTACCATGGCCTCATTATAGCCAAAGTGTACTTCACTACTCCTTGTCTTTAGTCTTGGCCAAATAAGATGTTAAAAGAACAAGAGTCTAAAAATGGCTAGGGACTGAACTTATCCTCTTGTACTTCTGCCATTGCCATAAGACAAGCTTCCCTGCAGAGAGATGTTACCCTGACCTCCAGCCTGGGCCCAAGAATGAGACAAATGGAGCAGAATAAATGCTTATTGTTGTATGCCACTATATTTTTATGGCTACCAGCTATTATGCACCAAAAGCTGACTAAATCACAATACTTTAAAAATCCAAACAATCACGACTGATTATATAAACTTGCCTAAGGGAGAATCTTTCAGGGTTTAAGTTTTAAAAAATGTATAGATCCCAGAGAGATCCATTCAGTACATCTACGCTATAGTGCCAGAAATACGTATTTTATCAAAAACCGCAGGTGACCCTGTTGCAGTGCTCACATGGCAAGAAACACAAAAGTAAAGATTACTAAATTTCTAATTCCTCAACAATATTTATTAACTTCAATGCTCAAGAACACTAAATAGGTGCATCTTCCTGTAGACAATGTATTCCTATAGAGATATAAAACTGAAATCTAATTAAGTGTGGCACCATGGCTGGCTCAGTCAGTAGAGCACATGACTCTTAACCTCAAGGTTGTGAGTTCAAGTCCCAGGTTGGGCATACAGCTTACTCAAAAAACAACAAAAAAAATTTTTTTAAAGAAAGAAATCTAATCAAGTGAATTATTTCAAATGCATAAAGATTCAGCTAACATTGATGTCAGACAGCCATTGGACACATCTAAGCCAGCCAAAGAGGAGTAGGATTATGATGTGATGCAGAATCCTGAGTTTCTTAGTTGTCCTGGAGAACCTTCGAGGAGTGAATCCCAACAATAAGGCTATTTGAAATGCCATGGGTTCCCTGGCCTCCCAGGCCACCAAGGATGGCAAGAAAGAAGAGAACAAGAAGACTGGAGGAAAAGGTAGCTGAGCCTGCTCAAGCACAGGGGGGTAGGGTGGGATATAGGGTTAGCTATGTAACCATTACAACCTAAATGAAGAATGAAAACTTTTTTTCAAAAATTTATTTTGTTAATATTTATTTATTTTGAGAGAAGAAGGAAAGAGAGAACACACACAAGTACAATCAGGGGAGAGGCAGAGAGAAAGGGAGAGAGAGAGAGAATCCCAAACTGACAGTGCTGACAGCATAGAGCCTTTTGCTGGGTTCAAACTCATGAACTGTGAGATCACGACCTGAGCTGAAATCAAGCAGAATGCTTAACAGACTGAGCCACCCTGGTGCCCCCCGAATTTTTTTAATAGAAGCTGGGTCTGCGGTAAGTACTGCATTGTATTTTATCCTTTGATTAAAATTAAGAATTCATTTATAAACCAAACACATTTTTTAATAAATTCTATTTTTTTGCATACAAAATGTTCTTAGAATTAAGGAATCCAAGAACTAGATACACTAAATGGAAAAGAGGGATTCAAAAGAAATAAAGGATTCATCTATGGCCCCAAAGAGGGATGTGATATCAGCAGGTCTTCTAGTATTTTTTTCCTGTTCAGCAGTACTATTTGCACCTGTCTGGTTACATCATTACATCTATGTAACCCAAGTCCACGTAGGCCCTCTCTAGTCACCTTGTACCTAATGAAACTGAACTCGCCACTCCAATATTAGGCAAAGTTTTCACATTTAGAATAATATCTGCAATAACCAGGGCTGAATGAAGAACCTGTCAAGTGTCCCTACTTCTTTTCAAAGGCTGATTTAGTGAAGGCTCTACTCTATCTTATGTTCCCAATTAGAGTGAACTGTTGTTATCATTAATGTGATAGGTAAGAGTACAGGCTATAATCCTGGCTCCACAGTTTACTGTGTGGTGAGTTATTTAAATTCTCTGCACTTCACATGCCCTCTCTGTAAAAGGAACATAATTACAGCTGGAGTATGGAATTGTCATAAGGATCAAATGAGAAAACACATGGAAAGCTGTTAGAATAGTTGCTGGCACAGAGCAAGCATTCAATAAACACTATTATTATTACATTATTATTATTACTATTATTGTTATAGCTTACAAATTTTGGCATCTGCTACTATGTAATACTAATGAAGACTAAAACCACTTTAAAGTAGTGATTCTTTCAATCCCTCCTTTTTAAAGGACATAATTCTAATATTTTATTTACCAAATACAAATTAAATTATTTTTAAATCAGTGTTCTTTCCTTTACTGTTATCAGTTCTGATCACAAAATGATAAGCCTGTCAACTATAAATGAGAATCTACATTCTAAAAAGGTCAAGAATAACAAAGAACATAAAAAGTCTATGTTCTGAGACCTCTGATCATAGAATGACTGCTTAAGCCTAAGGCCTTTTATTCTCTTCATATTTTACAGGAATCACAAGACTTACAGCTAGAGAATTTAAACAACTAATACAATTTGAAGAAATCTAGAGAAAAACTGTTTGTTTTAATCCCCAAAGGAATTGTGATGATTAAGAATTTAAAATACCAGTTTCAAAATATATTCAATTCAAAAGTTCAAATTCTTTTAATACAACTACACAGATTTATCAAAGACATAAGACATTAATCAACAATATCAAAGGCACTAAAGGAAACTTCAAATTTTCTTTCAGAATTTTCCCAATGCAGACTCTTAAAATGGAAATAAGCAAGCAACCTCTGTGTTTAACATAGCAATGAGAAATGTGAATGTTAAAAATACACTTATAAAAATAAAAAAGTAACTGGAAAGCTGTTATATTGTCCTTCACTCATTTTTAAATGCATAATCTATTTGGCCATCTTACACCAAACTTAAGAATTATATGTACAGTTCACTCCCAAAAATTTCTAAGAGCGTTATCACCAAAAGACCGCTTGAAAAATAATTGCAGATGAAACATGACGCTTTCTCTCAGGTATCTGAGAACTTAAAAAAAAAAAAAAAAAAATCCTAAGGAAAGGATGACTACTGTTTCCCTTTAAGCTTAGTAAAATGTCAAAGAACTTTTAGGACTCAAATCTCCTACACCTCTAATGTGAGGTCAAAGTTGTCTCAATGACAGGAAAGCCAATTGATGCCAGATGACTAAAATGTAAAGTTACCGAAAATGCTTTTAAGGCCAAGAGTAATTCCAAAAGCATATAAAATACGAGTGTATCTAGGTTGAAAAATGGAAATATAATTACTAAAATACTTTGGGACAAAACAATACCAATGATAATAATTAACATTCTTATACAATGTATTAAGAATCTCAAAGTTCTGGTTTACTCAACATTTATTCAATTCATTCCGCAACATTTCTGAATAATGAAAGTAACATGGACTCCCAAAGAGTGATCTAAATCTAAAAATAAGGTTCAAGTGTGCGTTCTATAGTTGATGTTCTTCTTAATGTAAGCCAAATCCGCTTCTTTACATTAAAATAAAAATCTACAGCTGTGTTTGCAAAGATCTCATAATAGACACCGTTCATTGGCGATTAAAATATTATTTTTAATCCTTGCATTACCTCACAGCTAAAAATGTCAAGATACCACACCCAGTATGTCTTTCCCCTCCCCCCGTGGGGGGTGAGGGGGGATATGGAAGTAGGGATTCGAAACTACAAAAACATGCAAGGTTATTTCCCTAGAAGGAACGGGGAAGGCGCGCAGGTACGGGACGCGGTTCCCTCCACAGCGATCGCTGGACGCGTCGCGAAGGGCGAGCTCAGGCCTTGGCCTCTGCGGGCTCCCCGCCCGCCACCCGCAGGCAGGGGCAGTGGCCCGACGCGCCGCCGGGGGCTACTCACCGGCCGCAGTGCTGACCAGCAGGACGGTCCACACGAGCGACGGCATCCGCCGGGGCCGCGGCAGCGAGGAAGTCATCCCTGGGCCAGCCGAGAAGCAGGAGAGCAGAGAAAAGAAATATGGAAAGTAAACACGGGCCGAGAGATACGGCCGGGAGGCTGGTCCTCGCTCTCGTCCGACTTGTCCGGCCCGGTATTACAATGCAGTCTGAAAGGACAAATGGCAGATGAGAGGACCTAGCTGCAGAGCTTTCATTCCGCTGCAGAAATTCCCTTCATTTCTCTCCCTCGCGGCTGGAGAGGTTCATTCGCCTAGAACCGGGTGTCTCGGCCACCCAAACTGAAGGCATATCCGTGTGGAGAAGCAGGGAGACAGAAAGAAGCCCCGCAGTTATTTCCCTCGTAGTTTCACGATGTCAAAAAAATATCCAGGCCTGGGAGAAAACATATCCAGGGTGTAGGGGGATGGAGAGCAGAGATTCGATGGCGGGGCTGAGGATCAGAACAAGTTCCCGACTGCCTGGAAGGGCGAAGCCGGGCGGGCGGCGGCGGCACCCGGCGGCACAAGTCGCATCGCCCGTAGCTCCAGGAGGGCAGGATTCCTTTTTAAGTTTCGCTTCGGTGCTTCCTTCACTCGGATTTCGAGAACAACAAACCCTGTTCATCGACTGGATCGAAAAAGGTGCCTGCCTCCATGGTCAAACCACAGCCTTCAATTCAAGCCTTCGCCGAACAATCCTTCGAGGTTCTGCCAGGGCCCCGCCGGAGGGCTGAGGGGCAGTAGGAAGCGAGGGGGGGGAGGGGAGGGGTCAACAGGCAGGGCCCGGAGCTCCCCGAGACGGCGGGCGGAGGGGAGGTGCGGGGAGCTGCCCTTTCCAGCCCTCCTGGATTCGCTCCTCTCTCTCTTTTATTGCAGCCGTTCGATCTTGCCTGAGGTAAATTCCACGAATAAAAGCCTCTTCTCCCGTCAATGGCTCCTGTGAGCGAATCACAACCCCTCTGAAGAAGCCGCCGCCGCCGCCGCCGCCGCCGCCGCCTCGTTCTCCCGCAGCTCTGGGCTCCGGGCGGAGCTCGGGCGTCGCGGGCCGAGGGCGGGGGGCGGCGGGAGGGCGGAGGTAGGTGGCTGGTTGGGGAAAAGGGTGGGCAGCGAGGCGGCGAGACACCCCGCACCCCTCCGGGAAGCACTTCCAGTGGTTCCGAGCAGACCAGACACAAAGGGGGGAGTCGCCGCAGCTGCCAGTCTGCGGCGCTCCCGGTCACCGGAGTCGCCCCGCCTCCGCCGCCGCCGCCGCCTCCGCCTCCTCCTCAGTCTCCGGCTCTTCCCGGCCCTGTCTGTCTCGGGCCTGTGGTGCAGCGCGGGCGGCGGCGGCAACAGCGGCGGCGGCGCGAGGAAGCCTACACCGCGCCTGCGCGCTCGCGGCCCCGCCCGGCCCCGCCCCTCACTCCGGGGCTTGCTGAGAAGGACTCCGCGGCCCTCGCGCGGTGTGTCTCCCTGGAGCCGCCGAGGGCAGGGTGGGGCCGGCAGCCCGCAGTGGGCAGCAATGGCCATTCTCCTTAACACACACATACCTTCCATACGGGCACACTCGGGATGTGTGTGTGTGTGTGTGTGTGTGTGTGTGTGTGTGTGTCTGTGTCTGTTTAAGAGAGAGCGGCCACATCTTTTGTCCAGCCTTGGCAAACTATTCTGAGCTGGCTGATTTAGACTTGGACTGGGGCGTCGCGGTCTCCTCCGGGACTCCTGGAGTAAAGCCTTGAGGGGCAGAACTGCCTTCGTTGTTTCCTGGGGCCAGAGCCTGCCTCTCCGTGGCTCAAAGAATCCAGAAGAACTCTCCTTTCCCAGAACTGGAGACCTTGGCCTCCTCGGGCTCCCCTCCCTGACTCAAACAAAAGCAGAAATTGGAAAGACCACCTCTAAATTGATATTTTTGGTCTTATCGGTGTCCTGCTTCTCTCAAGCGCCCATTACCGTAGCCCTTCTTAGCGGACAGAAATATTTAACATTTGAAAGGATGCGAAGCCAGAAAGGAAACACTTTCTTTTAAAATTCTATGCATTGTTGAACTGTATGTGCCTATCGGTCTATGCCGCTCGGTTTCCACTTCCAGGGTGGGCCTTTATTCACAAAGGCTGAGAGCCTAAGGGGCTTTTTAGGGCCTGTGAAAGGAAAATTTCGGTGAGGAGTTGTTGCCTAAGGGTAAAGAATGACTTCGAACCCAAGGAAATGAAGAGGTCCTGTTGGTACTCAAGCTTCCTGGAAAGGATCTGTTTAGTCGGTTTTTTGAATTGCAGAAACCTAAGCAACCAGGATAGGGGAAGGAATTCCTCCCCCACTCCCTGCAGCCTTTACACACCTCCTGCGGGATCAGGTCGACTTGGGTGGGATTTTGCTGGGGGAAAAGGGAGAAAGTGACGTGCGTGGCGCCATGATCGGAAGTCTGTGTTTAATTCTTAGCTGCGAGGTGGAAAAATTTGCGTGGGTGGGCGATCTTAGAAGTGAAGTCTAGCTTTCCTTCTACCAAGCAGAAGGGCTATTCTGAAAGCTGGCTTTGCTGGTCTTTCCTTGTGGATAAGGGCAGTTCCAAAGACACATTCATAGATAGACTCCTGAAGTTATACTCTTTGCTTGCTCAAGTCCCCTTTTATCTCTTTATCTAAACTTGATGTGAATAAACCTCCACATTCCTTAAACCAGTTGCTGTTATCATACTAAATATCTAGTATAATTATGGGTTTTGATAATAGCAACCCAGGATTCTCAGACTTTTTAGTGGAAATATTTTTATACTGTTTACCCTTCAGGCAGAAAGAAATTTTTCTTATAGTAAGATCCCTTAAAAAGAAAAAAAAAATAAATTAGGAGGAGCATATGCTTTAATTCATTAGCTTTATTACTATATTTTGTTTTGCCCCAAAGGCCTAAAATAAGAAACTGGTATTGTTTTACTGTTTGACTTTCAAGAAATAAGAACTAGCACTCAAAGAAATTGGATTTTAGTAAGTTAGAAGTGCAGAAAGTTTATTAATTAGTAGTATACTATTCTTTCTCAAATTGCGATCAACTACTTGGTTATTCTATTTTTATTTGCATAAAATTTTTCCTAAGAAACATTAAGTACCAAGGTGTCTGAGTGGCTCAGTCCGTTGAGCATGGGACTTTGACTCAGGTCATGATCTCACAGTTTGTGAGTTCCAACCCCGCATTGGGCTCTCTGCTGTCACCATGGAGCTGGGTTCAGATCTTACATCCTCCTCTTTCTCTGCACCTCCCCCCACCTCTGTCTCAAAAATGAATAAACATTTAAAAAAAATTAAGTACCCTTATACATGTTATAAATGTGTGGTAAAATATATAAAAAAGAAGAAAGGGTCCTAGGAAGTTCATGTGAAAAAAATATATGCCACTGACCTGGTAGGAATAATTAGTAGACAACTAGATAGGCAACCCTCTTCCCTTTTGTGTTGCTCCTTGTAATATCTCAGTTGGGACATGGCTGTTCACTCACTATGAGAAAAACCATCAGAGAAGAACTAGAACGTGGCCATCAATCCGTCCACAAAACAAGACAGACAATACAAGTCAAGCTCTAGTGAAAACAAAGGATTGGCAGGGCAGCCAAGGTTTGGTATCTGTAAACCAGGATAGGCTAGTTTGTAGCAAACATCTCAGCAGCTTATAGCAACAAGGGTTTATTTCTCATACATGTTACATGTTTGATACAAGTCATCAGGAAGCCTGTTACAAGTAGGATTCACTGGGAAACCATGAGATTTGAAAACAGGAGGTTATTGGGTAGTTCTCTCAAGAACAATCTCTGGAGACCAAGGGTCACAAAGTCTCTGGAAGGGGAAAGCTTGAACTGCAACACAACTGCAACTGAGGCTTCAGCCAGTTCTGCAGGGAGCCCTGGAGTTGGGATGGCCCTTTATCATTGTCCTAAATTGAGACAGGAGGCTAGGTCTTATACCCTCCTATCAACCTGTCATTGGATATGGGCTGCACCCAGGGAAGGGATGAGAGGAGCTCTCTTAAGTCAAGAGCAACCCTCAGAGAGGGCCCCAGCTGAAAGTTGTCAGCCACCAGCATGTGCAGCAGTTGGGAGAGGTTGTGCCTTCAGTCCTAAAGGGTGGATCTGGGGAGCTCAGTACAACATGCACTACATGGATTCTGCTGATTTTAGTCACTGAGGTCACCACACTATTGGAGGCTTCACTGAGATACATCCTAGTTCCTACATTAGGGGAGCACCTGGCTGTCTCAGTGGGTAGAGCATGTGACTCTGGATATTGGGGCCTTGAATTTAAGCCCCACATTGAGCATAGAGCCTACTTAGAAAAAAAAAAAAGGATTGCTACAGTAGGCATCATAAAATTTAATTGCTAGTACTGCAGGGAAATGTAATACTATACAATGTTACTAAAAGAGGTACATAAAACTTTGTGAACAACCTTAATACTACAATGGTGTGTGCGAGGGGAAAATAATCAACAGTACTCTAGTCACCAAAGCCCAAGCAGGATAGAGAAGAGTCTTCTAACATATGAGAAAAATTCTGGGGTAAGAAATCAGAAATGAAGGGAGCCAACAGAGAAATCCAAGGGAACAATAGTGTCTATAAGACTGATGGATCTTCACTATGTATTATGGCCCCTCATGGATTATAGCTTTCCTCTGAGGTGGAAGATTTGTAAAAGCAAAGCCCTGGTCTTAAGAGAGATGTAGAGGACTAAGCAGATTATTAGAACAAGCATTTGAATAAGGACCAAGGCAGAATCCCTGTTATATGAATAAGGACAAATAGGAGTTATCTGAGCTCAGAGATACTGAGTACTTCTTTTATTTTCAATGTTTACTTATTTTTGTGAGAGAGAGTGCAAGCAGGAGAGGGGCAAAAAGAGGGGGACAGAGGATCTGAAGTGGGCTCTACACTGATGGCAGTGAGCCCTATGTGGGGCTTGAACTCAGATCACGACCAGAGCTGAAGTTGGACATTCAAGAGACCAAATCACCCAAGTGCCCAGATACTGAATACTTCTAAGAAAAAGCTTTATCATTATAAAGGATGTTGTCAAAGGAAAACACAATAAAAACTCTCAACTCTAGAAAAAAAAATAATACAGACACCCAGAAGTTAGCTCTGGGACACACTTCAGGGTCAAAATAATAAAAAGCAACTTAAAACAGTTTCGAAAATTTAGGACTTAATCTTTAGGACTAAAATGAGGAGTGGGACATGGCATAATGTTCCTTTTGGAACATTAAGGTGTAGTTGTGGGGAGAGGGGAAAACCCAGTTGTGGCGTACAAGGAAAATGAGGTTGGAAACTGACAAACCCCCACCTCCAACTTGACATTCTCTGGACCTAAAAGTAACCTTAAATTTCTCTCTTTCTAAAACAAGAAAAGCTTAAAAAATAAAAAAATTTAAAAATAAAATAATAATAATAATAATAATAATAATAATAATAAAGCTTTGCTTTTGGAACCTAGATCTATTGTCCCATTTCTTTCCTTCTCCTTTTGTCTAACTTTTGAAATTTTAGTTAGCCTAGTATCTGGAATCACCCTTCCCTTTCCTTCCATTTAGAATGAAATAAAATCATCTGAACTTCCCATTCTGAGTGACTGACAGCAAGAAAACCCAGTTTCTCCCCAAGCATTAAAAGACCCTGGAGTGACGGGGGGGGGGGGGGGGCACCTTGGTGGCTCAGTTGGTTAAGCATCGAACTTTGACTCAGGTCATGATTTCATGGTTTGAGTCTGAGCTCTGTGTCAGGCTCTCTGCTGTCAGCCCAGAGCCCACTTTGGAGCCTCTGTTTCTCTCTCTCTCTCTCTCTCTCTCTCTCTCTCTCTGCCCCACATGCATGCTCTTTCTCTCTCTCAATAAATGACTAAACATTAAAAAGAAGAAGAAGAAGAAATCCTTCCTTTAAAAATAAATAAATAAATAAATAAATAATCCCAGAGGAAGACTATATTTTCCACAAGTTTACCTCATTTGCTCTGGACTTTTCTACTGACATCTTTTTTTTTTTTAATTTATTTTTTAAATTTACATCCAAGTTAGTTGGCATATAGTGCAACAATGATTTCGGGAGTAGATTCCTTAATGCTTCATCAGAGCTTTTCCTTGGTGGTGCCAGACACTGAGCTCTGCTTTCCACCAAACAAAAAGATCCTTTATTTATTCTCAAAGCTACCCCAAAATATGGTTAAATTTTCTACTAAGGTTTACACATTGGAAGAAGATGGAGGAGGAGATGGAGGAGGAAAATTATAGTAAGGCTTGAACAATGCAGGGTTTAGGGGTGCCAACCTCCAGGCAGTTGAAAATGTGCATATAACTTTTTTGTCACATGTAACTTTCAACTCCCCCAAAACTTAATTACTAATAGCCTACTGTTGACCGGAAGCCTTATAAACACCATAAACAGTTGATTAGCACATATTTGGTATGATATATGTATTATATACACTATCACAATAAAGTAAGCTAGAGAAAAGAAAATGTTGTTAAAGAAATCATAAGGGGGGGTGCCTGGGTGGCTCAGTCAGTTAAGTGTCCGACTCTTGATTTCAGCTCGGGTCATGATCTCACAGTTTATGGGATCAAGCCCCATGTGGGGCTCTGCCCTGACAGCTCAGAGCCTGCTTCGAATCTCTCTCTCTCTCTCTCTCTCTCTCTGTGTTCTCCCCCATTCATGCTCTCTCTCTCTCTCTTTCAAAATAAACAAATAAAATTCAAAACAAAGAAAGAAGAAGAAAATAATAAGGAAGATGGGGCACCTGACTGCTCAGTTGGTAGACCGCCCCCATGACCCTTGATCTCCAGGTCATGAGTTCCAGTCCCACATTGGGCATAGAACTTACTTTAAAAAACACAAAAACAGGGGTGTCTGGGTGGCTCAGTTGGTTAAGTGTTCAACTTCAGCTCAGGTCATGATCTGCAGTTCAGGAGTTCAAGCCCCAAGTGGGGCTCTGTGATGACAGCTCAGAGCTTGGAGCCTGCTTCAGATTCTGTGTCTCCCTCTCTCTCTGCCCCTCCCCCACTTGTGTGCACATGCATGAGCTCTCTCTCTCACTCAAAAATAAAATTTAAAAACATAAAAAAAAAAAAAAAGAAAACCACAAAAACAAAACTGGGCACCTACCTGGCTGGCTCAGTCAGTAGAGCATATGACTCTTGATCTTGGAGTTACGAATTCGAGCTCCACATTGGGTGTAGAGATTACTTAAAAAATAAAATATTTTTTAAAAAAAGAAAATTGTAAAGAAGAGAAAACACATTTATAATACTATACTATAGTTATCAAAAGTAATTCATGTATAAGTGGATTTGCATAGTTCAAATCCATATTGTTCAAGGGTCAACTCTATAATATAGTAAAGGAAATCTTAAAACAGTATATCACCTATCACTGCCCCCTGAAGTCTTTGAACCATATATATACCTGCTTGATGGATCCCCCCGCAACCCCATCTCTGAAAATAGTACTCCCTAGCTGATGGTCACTAGCCATGTTCCAAGGATTCAGTCCTATCCTCTCTCCCATCCAGCTGAAATTCATACATTCATCCACCTTCTTTTTATTCATTTATATAACCAACAAATGTTTATTAAACTATGTGCCAATCACTATTCTAGGTATAGTGATATAGCAAGAACAAGAGAGCCAAGTTCCTTCCTCTCATCCTCTCATGGTATTTATCTGTATTCAAACTTTTTCTTTTCTTTTTTGTTTCTTTTTCTTTTTTAGTGAGAGCACAAGCAGGGGAGAGCAGCAGAGGGAGAGAGAGAGAGAGAGAGAGAGAGAGAGAGAGAGAGAGAGAGAGAATCTTAAGCAGCCTCCACGCTCAGCATGGAGCCTGATGCAGGGCTCAATCCCACAACCCTGGGATCATGACCTGAGCCGAAATCAAGTCAGACACTCAACTGACTGAGCCACCCAGGTGCTCCAACCTGTATTCATTTTCTAATGCTGTTTAACAAATTACCACAAACTTAGCAGCTCAAAACCACACATATTTATTATCTCACAGTTTCTATGCATCTAGAGTCCAGCCTTGATTTAGCAGAGTCCTCTGCTCAGGGTCTCCCAAAGTTGTAATCAAGGTTGACATCAGCCAGTTGCTATTCTCATCTGGAGGGTTGACTAAGGAAGAATCTTCTTTTAATCTTATTCAGGTGCCAGGGGCTACTCTCAGCTCCCTGGAGGCCCCTAAAGTTCCTTGCCGTGTAGCCTTCTCCATAGGTGTTCTCACAACATAACTTATTTAGTCAAAGTCAACAGAGAGTTTCTCTTATTCCAGTGTGTTAAGACAGAATCTTATATAACATAATCATAGGAGTGGCATCCCATCACCTTTTCCATATTCAGTCATTTAGAAGCAAGCCACACATTCTACCCACACTCAAGGGGAAAGGATTTTACAAGGGTGTAGATAATTGGAGATGACCTTAGGTTATTTCACAACATTACCTTTTAGAAAGGGGAGACAATATGAGAGGAACAGCTGTTCTATCTTAAAAGGATTTTTCAGGAAGTCCTGTTTAGGGAGGTATCACTTGACCCCTGAGGTATCAATCTCTGCTAGGCAGAGATCTGGTAGAAGACTCTTTTTGTCTTAGGAAATAAGCAAAGGCCTTAAACTGGTTAGAACAATCTTGGTATATTTGAGAAATAAAAAGGAGGTCAGTTTTTACATGTGAAACAAATGTAACATTGTGCATCAACTATATCCAAATAAAAAAATAATTAAAAAGTATATTGTTTTCCAATTGAAACAGGAAAGAAAAAAAAGAAAACAAGAAAAGGAGGCCAGTGTATTGGAGCATGGGAGAGGCAGGCATGTTCCACTTGATACAAAGCTGTTAGGTCATAAGAAGGGTGTGGATCATTTGACTATTTGCTCTCAGTTCCATTTCCTTCCCTTTTCTTCTTTGTTCAGGGACTGACTCCTACAAACTAAATTTCCAAGACTCCCTTGCCCACTGGCTTCCAGTCAGCTTCAGCCTATGGGAGCTATAAGATTAAATTAAACTCCTCAGAATGACACAAGGCCCCGTCTCTTTTATTCTTCTGTTCAGCAAATATTTATTGTTCATTGTGGTCCAGGCTCTGTATTAGGCTACTGTGGATACAATAAGCAAAACAGTCTCTGCTCTTGCAAAGCCCTGTGATACCAAAGAATTTACAGTTCCTCAAATATACATGCCTTTGTGCTTGCTATTTTGTCTGCCAGGAATATCCTTTCCCTTCTGGCTGTCTCCTTAATTTTTGTTCACCATACAACACTCAGCTCAAACAGTACCACCTCTAAGAAGATTCCCCTGACCCCAAACCCCAAACAGAATTAATTATTCCCTCTTTGCATTACTTTTTTTTTTTTTTTTTTTAAGTAAGCTCTAGGCCCAACATGGGGCTTGAGCTCACAACCCCGAGATCAAGAGTCATAGGCTCTACCAACTGAGTCAGCCAGGCACCCCTTCTTAGCATTATTTCTATACACTTTTTATAAGCTTCTAAAATTGTGCTTATCAGGCTGCATTTTGATTCCTTGCTTTTTTCAAATTTAAATTTTTTTTTCAACGTTTTTTATTTATTTTTGGGACAGAGAGAGACAGAGCATGAACAGGGGAGGGGCAGAGAGAGAGGGAGACACAGAATCAGAAACAGGCTCCAGGCTCCGAGCCATCAGCCCAGAGCCTGACGGGGGGCTCGAACTCACGGACCGCGAGATCGTGATCTGGCTGAAGTCGGACGCTTAACCGACTGCGCCACCCAGGCGCGCCTTGATTCCTTTTGTTTTCTCCTCTACTAGATTAAAAAGGGGGATAATCTCGGGGCACCTGGGTGGTTCAGTCAGTCAAGTGATTGACTCTTGATTTCAGCTCAGGTTGTGATCCCAGGGTTGTAGGATTGAGCCCCAAGTCAGGTTCCACACTGAGCATGGAGGCTACTTAACATTCTCTCTCTCTCTCTCTCTCTCTCTCTCTCTCTCTCTCTCTCTCTCCCTCTCTCTGCCTCTGCCCCCTCCTCGGCTGAAGCTATTTGTATAATTTTGAGTTCTCAGTTCATACAATTTCATAGCAAAAAATCAGTTTTTTACATTTTTATTTTTTTAATTTTTCTTTCTTTTTTTAAAGATTTTATTTTGCTTTTTTTAAACATTTATTTTTGAGAGAAAGAGAGAGAGAAAGAGAACAAGCAAGGAAGGGCGGAAAGGGGAACAGGCTCCAGGCTCCACACTGTCAGTGCAGAGCCCACTTCAGACTCTCTGTCCTCCTCTCTCTGCCCCTTCCCTACTTGCACTCCCTCAAAATTAAATAAAACACTTGAAAAAAAGATTTTATCTGTTATGTAATCGCCACACCAAATGTGGGACTTGAACTCACAACCCCAAGATCAAGAGTCTCATGCTCCATCGACTGAGCCAGTCTGGCGCCCCATTCACTTTTCTTCTTAATGTATGTGATTCCCACTATTCATAGTCAGAATGTAGAAGCAAGTGATTTTTCTACTTATTTCCTAATATGTGATCAATGTATATAATTTACCCTTTATAATCCTCAGAAAGGTCTGAATCACCCCTTACAATTTATTCAGAAGTACTATGACTTGTGAAAGCTACTAATCAATCAATAAGCATTTACTGAATCCTTTTTGGAGTTGTACAAATGCTATAACAGTATTAACTTTTTAAAAAATTTTTTAATGTTTGTTTTTGAGAGAGAGAGAGAGAGAGACAGAGTGGGAGCAGGGGAGGGACAGAGAAAGAGGGAGACACAGAATCCTAAGCAGGCTCCAGGCTCTGAACTGTTAGCACAGAGCCCGAAGTGGGGCACGAACCCATGAACTGTAAGATCATGACTGAGTTGAAATTGGACGCTTAACCGACTGAGCCACCCAGGTGCCCCCAGTATTAAGTTTTAAAAGTTCTCTATTTCAGAATGATGAACATAACATAGTCATGCAATGTTGTCAAAGAAGTGATAAAAGCACAAATTATGGAGTGCCTGGATGGCTTAGTCGGTTAAGCATCAGATTCTTGATCTCAGCTCAGGTCTTGATCTCAGGGTGGTGAGCTCAAACCCCGAATTGGGCTTTATGCTAGGCATGGAGCCTACTTAAAAAAAAATAAAATAAGAAGAGGAAAAGCAAAGTTATTTCTCTTTAATTATTTCACATACAATTTCTTAATTGTGAAAATCTTTTTTTTTTCCTTAAGTAAACTCTGTGCCCAATGTGGACACTGAATTCATAGCCCTAAGATCAAGGATTGCATGCTCTACCAACTGGTAGAGCCAGGCAGGTGCCCTGTAATGTGTAAAAATCTAATTTCTCCAGAAAGATTTATAATATCGGAGAACAGTGACTAAATCATATGCTGCTGCATACCTAGAAAATGTTTAGTGGTCACTGAAATGAAAAGTCAGCCAACTGAGGACACAAAACAAGGAAAAAATTTTGATCCTACATAGGCTTATTTGTATCTCAAGGATTAGAAAAAAAGGCATAATAGAATATATTTTTTTACTGTACTTTCTACAAATGTTTGATACATTTGCTTTTTTAAAGTTTATTTATTTTTGAGAGAGACAGAGGGAGAGAGACTGAGCAGGGGAAGGGCAGAGAGAAGAGAATAGAGGATCCGTGCTGACAGCAGAGAGCCCAATGTAGAGCTAAAACTCACAACCGTGAGATCATGACCTGAGCCGAAATCAAGAGTCAGATGCTTAACCAACTGAGCCACCCAGGCACCGCTAAAACTTTTTCAATACTTTTTCCAGTTATTAAGCATGTCAACATTTTTCTCACTTGGATGCAGAGGCTGTTGGATAAGCATTTGAAATGTACTGAAGTAAGACTGTCTTATGGCCTTGCATTTTCATTTTTCTGGCTTTTAATAAATATTTATCTGCCCTTTCATAATGACCTCCACATAACTGCACTAGACTATCTTCTTGTAGAAATTACACAAATAACTTCAAGAGCGGCTGAACCTACTGTAATACTCATCCTCACAACCTTCCCCCAAGATAAATATTTATTCATCCTTTTTAGAGGACTCTAGAACACAGAAATATCTACATCAAAACTTACTTTTTCTTCCTTAATCTAGAATTTTCTCTGGTTAGAACTGATTAGATATTTAGACCTAAAATGTAATGATTTTATTTTCCAAACACAAAACTAATCATGCTTTAAACTCTGAACTTCCTCCACTTAAAAGGATTCCCTTTCCCTTCAACTAAAAGACCAATTTCCAAATCTCTTTTGTGCTAGGAAATCAAATTATACAATAAAATTTAGGATAAAATCTTTGTCTAAATGTTCAAAAAGCAAGATGACCACCTACTCTTTTTTTATGGAGAGAAATCCAAGCTTCAGTTATACAAATAACAATTCAAAAGAGGACTGGTTATAGCTGTTCATCCCAGGGCATATCTGTTTTTTCTTTTACTTCAGAACCATCATTGCCTACTACTGGCTAACTCATTGGTCTTGGAGGTTGAGGGGGGATTGTTTTCCATTATATGATTCTCATATTAATCAATTTTCTCAGTGTGTATCTGCTATTATCCAAAAATAGGCTGTACACATTTATTCTTCTTAAAGCACAGAATAAAAAAGGAGAACTATCAGACTTGTGGGGGGTTTTCCTCTTTCAAATATTACTGAATAATCTTTCCAAATTTCCAAAAATAAGTGCCTTTAAGAAAATATACCAAACACAGACTATTACCAGGATGGTTTCACAGCTAAGGATTACTCATATGCATTCTGTTTGCCAAGTTTTTATGTAGAACATCTGTAAGAAATGTTTGCCATTGTCTTGCCTTCCTACATCTCCCTATAAGGATTGTTTTATCTTGGCCACAAGGCTTTAGTAATAGAAAAATAGGGAAATAGAGGACAATATGATGGGGTGATTAGGCCAAGTAACAATTTTCTAGTTAAAAGTTTCGTGACCAGGGGAGCCTGGCTCATTTGGTGGAGCATGCAACTCTTGGTCTCAGGGTTGTGAGTTGGAGCTCCACATTGGCTGTAGAGATTACTGAAAAATGAAATCTAGGGGGCACTTGGATGGCTCAGTGGTTAAGTGGCAGACTTTGGCTCAGGTCCTCATTTCACAGTTCATGAGTTCGAGCCCTGTGTCGCACTCTGTGCTGACAGCTCAGAGCCTGGAGCCTGCTTCAGATTCTGTCTCCCTCTCTCTGCCCCTTCCTCGCTTGCACTCTCTCTCTCTCTCTCTCAAGAATAAACATTAAAAATTTTTTTAACATTTAAAAAATAAAATCTATAAATAAATAAATAAAATATAATATAATAAAATCTTTTTTAAAAAAGTTTAATGACCAACATCACATTTCCAGTTATCCATTACCTCCCCTATTTCAGTATAGCTAAGGACAATCCTTATGGTACAAAGCCTAACTTCTTAGCTTTCTTTCTTTCTTTTTTTTTTAAATGCTTATTTATTTTTGAGAGAGAGAGCCAGTAGGGGAGGGGCAGAAGGACAGGGAGGGGCAGATTCTGAAGCAGGCTCCAGGCTCTGAGCTGTCAGCACAGAGCCCAATGTGGGGATCAAACCCGTGAACCGCGAGATCATGACCTGAGCTGAATGAAGTCGGACACTTAACTGACTGAGCCATCCAGGTGCCCCCTAACTTCTTAGTTTTATGAACAAAGGCCTTCACCATCTTTCCTTCACAAGCTTTATCTCTCTTTTTTTTACCCCTCTTAAACCTCTTACAGTTCACTGAATATACCGGGCCTTTTCCCAAACTTACCTTCTTTCTAATGAAAAGGAAAAGGGAGAAGCGTCTCTCTCATTTTCTTGTCTTTTTTTTTTTTTTTAAGATTTTACTTTTATTTATTTATTTATTTATTTATTTATTTATTTTTAAGTGGGCTCCACGCCCAACATGGGGCTTGAACTCAACCTTGAAATCAAGAGTCAGATGCCCTACTGACTGGGACAGTCAGGTGCCCCTGGCTCTGTCATTTCCTACAGATTTTTCCCTCTACCTTCAATGCCTTTCCTTGTCCCTGCTCCAGGCACCTTCTATTCTTTCTTCAGGGGCACCTGGGTGACTCAGTCAGGTAAGCATCTGACTTGGTTTTGGCTCAGGTCCTGATCTCATGCTTTGTGAATCTGAGCCCCAGGTCAGGCTATACACTGACAGTGCAGAGCCTGCTTGGGATTCTCTCTCTCCTCTCTCTCGGTCTCTCTTCCCGGCTCACTCAAAATAAATAAATAAGCTTAAAAAAAAAAAAAAAAAAAAAAACCCACACACATAGCATAATTGGAGGGTTAAGCATTCTCCAATCCCCAGGTCATCATTTACCTGCCTTGTCCTCTGAGTTCACAAAAAGCTTTGTTCACACTCTGGAGTAGTATAACATTCCTCTTCTGTTTTTATTGTTGCTGGTTTTGATTTGGGAAGGGAGGAGATTATGGGTGATTTTTTTATTTTATTTTCTTCCTTACACTTTTTGATACATTTTGACCTCCTACAATGTGTTATTTTTTTAATTAGAAAAAATATTATTTCAAATAGTAGTTCTAGACAAAGAAAAGTAAAAAAACAAAACAAAACAAGTAGTCTTTGGTATCCAGAGTAAATATTATACTCATGGTAAGGAAATGAAAAAAAATTAAGCAAACTCTCTGAACATTATCATAAAACAAATTATTTTACAGATGACACTTTATCATCAGCATCATATCCTAATATTTATTTAAATATTCTGGAAGGGCGCCTGGGTGGCGCAGTCGGTTAAGCGTCCGACTTCAGCCAGGTCACGATCTCGCGGTCGGTGTGTTCGAGCCCCGCGTCAGGCTCTGGGCTGATGGCTTGGAGCCTGGAGCCTGTTTCCGATTCTGTGTCTCCCTCTCTCTCTGCCCCTCCCCCGTTCATGCTCTGTCTCTCTCTGTCCCAAAAATAAATAAAAACGTTGAAAAAAAAATTTTTTTTAAATAAAAATAAAAATAAATAAATAAATATTCTGGATATGCTAATATTATATTTAGTACTCTGGTTTACTACTGGTTAGATTAAGACAATCTTTCTTATTTTAATTTTTTTCTATTTTATTGTATTATATCATCTGTGTAAGATTCCTCAAGCCCTTGATGGGATATAAATAGAAACAATGTAAATAAACCATTCTGGCACTAGAATTTTAATTGTCCCTGCTGGGTTCCACCAGATCCACATATTTAGCTGGGATGGGAGTGCTTTCTCTGAGCAAGGGATCACGAAGACAGCGAAACAACTTACCAAGTGGCTAAAATGCATGGTATAAAAGAGCTCCCATACACAGTCAACATAAGTATGTCTATGTGCAACAAACCACAAATGAAATGCAGAAGATTCTGATATTTATTTCTATCTCCTCTTCTTTATACAACTTGTGAAAAACCTTAGCTACGAATGGCTAAGTCATGTTTTCTGTTTTGATTTATTTTCTTGTGTAGTCCAATGCTGATTTTCTTTTATGTGTTACGTGTTTTTATCTGTTTCACTTATTATTATTATTATTATTTTAATTAAGTAGGCTCCATGCCCAATGTGGGACTTGAACTCACAACCTTGAGATCAAGATTAGCATGGTCTACTGACTGAGCCAGCTCCTCTTTTATGTGTCTTATGTGTTCTTGAACCATGCATATCTGGCTGACATGCAAGATGGCTTTTGAGATCAGTGCCTTTATTATTACTTGGAAAGGCAGTGATATTTTCTATAACCTGTAATTTCTGAATGATATGCTCAAATATTATCAATTGTATTGCCAAAGAGGCTTGTGCTCTGCCCTGCAAGTTCTTTTTTTTTTAGTTTTTTTTAAAGGTGGAAAGTGATCCACTTTTTTTTTTAATGTTTATTTATTTTTGAGAGAGAGAGAGAGAGAGAGAGCATGAGTGGGTGAGGGGCAGAGAAAGAGGGAGGCATAGAATTTGAAGCAGGCTTCAGACTCTGAGCTGTCAGCACAGAGCCCAACATAGAGCTTGAACTCATGGACCATGAGATCATTACCTGAGCTGAAGTTAGATGTTTAACTGACTGAGCCACCCAGGCACTCCTCTGCCTTGCAAGTTCTGCTCCATGCCTGCTTCTCTCACTCAGCTATCTCCACACTTGGCATAAGCAGCATTTCCGTAGTATATTGACTGATGAAATGTATAATTTGTATGTTTTGACTTTTTTCATTGCAAAAAGCATGATCTCCATTATATTTCATCGGTAGCATTACCTAAAACCTTCTTATTTATGTCCCTGCAAGGGTTTTACTGTTGAGGTCTACACAGCATTTACACCATTGTGTTGCATATTATCTCTTTAGGAAGCCAGGAGATTATGAATTCCTTAAGGCCTGGGACTTTTTTTTTTTAATTTTTTAAAATGTTTATTCATTTTTGAGAGACAGAAAGAGACTGTGCATGAGTAGGGAGGGGGCAGAGAAAGATGGAGGCACAGAATCTGAAGCAGGCTTCAGGCTCTGAGCTATCAGTACAGAGCCCAATGCAGGGCTTGAACCCACAAACTGCAAGATCATGACCTGAGCCAAAGTTGGACACTTAACCAACTGAGACACCCACCCAAGGCCTGGGACTTTAGACTCAGGATTTAGTATAAATCTGACACATATTAGGTCTTCAATAAATGCAGAACTTATTTGAATAAATAAATGAATAGACATAAAGCACACTCTTTTTGAGAGAGAGACAAAGAAAGACCGAGCAAATGGGGGACGGGCAGAGGGAAAGGAAGAGAGAATCTTTTTTTTTTTTTTTTTAATTTTTTTTTCAACATTTATTTATTTTTGGGACAGAGAGAGACAGAGCATGAACGGGGGAGGGGCAGAGAGAGGGAGACACAGAATCGGAAGCAGGTTCCAGGCTCCGAGCCATCAGCCCAGAGCCCGACGCGGGGCTCGAACTCACGGAGCGCGAGATCGTGACCTGGCTGAAGTCGGACGCTTAACCGACTGCGCCACCCAGGCGCCCCAGGAAGAGAGAATCTTAAACAGGCTTAATGCCCTGCATGGAGCCCAGCACAGGGTTCCATCTCACAGCCATGAGATCATGACCTGAGGGGAAATCAAGAGCTGGACACTTCACCAACTGAGCCACCTAGTAGTCCCAAACATACTTTTTAAGTAGCAGAGAAAACATCAGGAGAAATTTTCAAAGAAATTTAAGATATGAAAGGAATTTCCTAAACTAAAAGTGAAAACCCAACTTAGGAATGGCAAGGGCTCTAAATACACATTTCTCCAAAGAAGATATACAAATGACCAATAAAAATATGAAAAGATGTTCATTATCATTAACCATTTGGGAAATGCAAATCAAAACCTAAGTGAGGTACCACTTCACACTCACTAAGGTGGCTAAGATAAAAAAGATAGATAAAAGTGTCAGAAAGGATGTGAAAAAATTGGAACCCTGAGATGTTGCTGATGAGAATATAAAATGGTGCATTTACTTTCGAAAACAGGTTTGGCAGTTCTTCAAAAGTTAAGCATTGACTTACCATATGATCCAATAATTCCAATCCTAGGTATATACCCAAGAGAAATGAGAAAACCTCTACACAAACATTCACAGCAGCATTGTTCATAATAACCATAAAGAGGAAACAACTCAAATGTCCATTAACTGATAAATGGGTAAATAAATATGACATATCCATGCAACGTAATATTATCTACCCATAAAAAGTAATTAAGTACTAATACATGCTACAACATGAATGAACCTTGAAATCAATATGTTGAGTGAAAGAAGCCAGTCACAGAAGACCACATATTGTATGATTCCATTTATATGAAATGTCCAGAACAGGCAAATCTAAAGACAGAAGGTGGATTAGTGGTTGCCTGGGGTTGGAGGGAAAGGGGAGTTGGGAATAAATGTGAACAGACAAGTACTAGGTAAGGAGTTTCCTGCTAGGGTGATGAAAATGTCTCAAAATGGATTGTGATAGTTGCCCAACTCTATGAATACACTAAAAAAAATTGAATCGTCCACTTTGTTTTTTTTTTTTTAATTTTTTTTTTTACCGTTTATTTATTTTTGAGACAGAGAGAGACAGAGCATGAACAGGGGAGGGGCAGAAAGAGAGAGAGAGACACACACAGAATCCGAAACGGGCTCCAGGCTCCGAGCTGTCAGCACAGAGCCCGACGCGGGGCTCGAACTCACGGACCGTGAGATCATGACCTGAGCCGAAGTCGGATGCCTAACCGACCAAGCCACCCAGGCGCCCCTGAATCGTCCACTTTGAATGGATTAATTGTATTGTGAATTGTATCTCAATGAAACTGGTTTTTAAAAAAAGGAACTGAAAGGCATTTTGCCAGTAACAATTACATTGCTAATGCTCAGACTTTTACTTCTTTTGCAGGATACCTTTTAAGAATAAAACTATACACAAGAAATGCAGCAGATTCTTAAAGGAAAAAATCCCTTAGTCCTTATACTAACACTAGGAGCAGGATAAAATCAATATGATGAAATTGGATCACTTCTCATGGATTTTTACCTAATATTATCAGTATATTTATAAATAATGTGGCTTGTTGAAAACAATGGTGAAATGTTAAGCTGTTTTATGATATAGAAAGGGGAAAAACCCTGAACCTATAAACTTTACACCTTAAAGTAAATAAATTTTTAAGCTTTGCTTAGATTAACAGCAGCCTTTCTACTTCCTTCAAAACTCTTGTACAAGCAAGTAGTATATTAGGCAAGAGACAGTGGTATCATAAGAGGAGAATTTCTTATAATAACAGTGTACCTGCAACCTCTGCTGAGATATCATCTATTTGGTCACAGGTTTGTTTTAATTTTTCTCAAACAACTGCTAGCCAGTAACACTATCATTCAATTCCATGCAACAATTACAGCAACCAGGATGATGAAACTGATAACCAATGGTACAAATCCATTACAATACCAAAGCTGGTTTCTACATCACAGAGGATTTCAGTACAAGGGCTAGAGAAAGAAAAATTAATGAGGTCAGAATGGAAAACAAACGACAAGAGAACAGTGAGTGAAGTCACTAGCTCACTGGGATATACTTAGAAAATCAGCTGAAGTCTGAAAGCAATTTTGCAAATAACATTACAGCAAGGAATAGGAAGGTGTGTGCCTTCTAGAACAGTTCCAGGAGATGAATTATATGACTTGTTTTAACAATAATTAAAGTGACATTTACTTAACTTTAACACATTACAAAGCACCTTCACATCTATTTTTGCATTTGAGCCTCCCTCTGATGAGGTGGCTGGAGCAGGTAATACTTGTCTCATCATTACTATCATAAGAAATGACCTATATTGAATTCCTGTATCCCAGGCAAAAAGGGATGTTTCGACCCTACCTCTTTAACCTAATAAATACTTTGGATGAGAGGGAAAAATAAAGTTTCATGGAAATAATAGCTACAAAAGAAAGGTCACTATAGCAGTAGTTTAAATGGACAGATTTTGATGAGAATAAAAAGCTGATGACTGAAATGAATCTCAATGTAAAATGTGCATGGAAAAAGTTGCTCCTGGACATAATCATTTCAGTAAAATAAAAAATGAGAATAGAAAAAAAATTGGAAATAGTTTCACTATTACTACATAAAAATTTGACCAAGAATTAAATAGATTACAACCATTGTTTAAATGGGTATATTCATAAATACAGAGTTCAAAATGGCAGGTTAAAATCGTGCACCTCATTCAAGTGGGGGAATAAAAAACAAAAAGGAGAAGATGGCAGGATCAAATAGGCATTTTTTTTTTTTTTCAAATTGGCGTTATTGACTTGACTTTTGGAATCCTGCCTGCCTTCTTATCTTCTTTAACATGACTCATGTTAGGTAAGTCTCACAATCAGGCTCTCTCCCTACCTGTAAAATGAGAAGTACAATGTTGTGGATTAAATGAGATAGTGTGAATAAAGTTGTTAGCATAGGAGTGGCACAAGTGAAGTGTATTTTAATCCTCCCTTTTCCAAGAATTCATTGTACCCTTTCAGTGTGCCAGGCCAGGATCTTTAAAAGTAGATCTCCAAGTCACTAAACCACATTACTTCATCTGTAAGTACATTTCTTATAATTGACAAAATACCCAAAGCAGATCTCTGATCAACAAAGCTTTACCTCTGGCTGTCTATATATTTTAAAGTAGAAATGTTAATTTAGAAAATATTATTCCAACCAACTATTGGAATATAAATTTAAAATGCTCCAGATTGTTTAAAAAATATAAAAATAAAAATACCTATGTGTCTTAAAAATGTTTGGTGCATAAATAGCTATTTTTGTTTGACTTATCCACCCCCAAATTGCTTTATTTCTTCTCAAGAAATAGAAAATGGCCAATTAAGTAATGGCTTTCTCAGTTTCACTAACAATATGAGGTATGGAATACTGGGAAATCATACAGTCTATCAGTCTTATCATATGGAAAACAGACATGATAATATACACCCACTTCAGAGTTGTGAGAGCTAATTAATATCTTTAAACTGCTTTGAAATTCCCATATGAAAGACACCTAATCTGATCTTTATCTAGAGAGAAGGGTACGGCATGCATGGGAAGACACTATTCACATAGAAGCTAAAATTGGCTCTTGCTTGTGTAACTTGAATTTCTACTTGCCAAGAATGTAATTTAGCAGAGGGAATGCTGTCACTTTTTTTTAAGTTTATTTTTAAGTAATCTTTACACCCAACGTGGGTCTCAAACTCACGACCCGAGATTAAGAATCACATGCTCTCCCAACTGAGCCAGCCAGGGGTCCCTGTCATACAACTTTCTTTCTTTTTTTTTTTTTTTTAAGTTTTTATTTATTTTTGAGACAGAAACAGACAGAGCATGAGCAGGGGAGGGGCAGAGAGAGAGAGGGAGACACAGAATCTGAAGCAGGGTCCAGGCTCTGAACTGTCAGCACAGAGCCTAACATGGGGCTCAAACTCACAGACTGTGAGATCATGACCTGAGCTGAAGTTGGACACTTAACTGACTGAGCCACCCAGGTGCCCCATACAACTTTCTAAATACATGTTTCAGAAACATATGATACTCATTAATTTTTTCATTATTTCATTTTTCACGTAGTAGCGATGTGATACCAACCACAGATACACAAAATGCTCAATTCAGTATTCAAACACATATAGCACATGGAACTCTGTGTGATTACCCTATTATTTTTGAAAATCCTCCTTGCTTTTTCTGTAACCAAAAATATGCAATTGTTAATTGATTGCTGTTGTTTGTTGGTTGGTTGGTTGGTTAGTTGTCAAATGATCTTATATTGAAATATTTTCCTTGGGGCACCTGGGTGGCTCAGTCAGTTAAACATGTCTAACTTCGGCTGAGGTCACGATCTCACAGTTCGTGGGTTTGAGCCCCGCGTAGGGCTCTGTGCTGACAGCTCAGAGCCTGGAGCCTGCTTCAGATTCTGTGTCTCCCTCTCTCTCTGCCCCTTCCTTGCTTGCATGTTGTCTCTCTCTCTCTCTCAAAAATAAACACTTAAAAATTAAAAAAAAAAAAATTTTCCTCTGTAGTTCCTAACTAGCTGGACATTACTCTGTACCATTATTGATGTCATCTATGATGTCATGAAGGTGGTGGCCATCAACACTGCAGCCCACAGACTGGACAGTCCCCAGGATCTCTTTAATGTTTCCAGAGAGTTGTCTGACTAAATATTGGTGCTGCATCTGTGGGGCAATGTTGAAGGCTTTGATAATCAGGGCAGAGGCAGAAGGTAGCACTTCAGTCTGGGCCTGTCAGTTCTGAATGGTCACTTTCACTGTAATCCTCAGACCCATCCAATCACCAGTTGCCTTGGCGATGTCATCACCAAACTTTTTTGGAGACAGATCCAGCGGGCCGATCTTCAGGGCCAGGGCAGACATGGCACCTACTTCACCATCAGTGCACCTCAGATATACAACTTTGATTTCGTTGGGGTCAAACTCAGGCAGCATGGTAGAGACAGCTGGTGATGGATGAACCTGGATTCAGGATGACCAAAGACAGTTGCACCTTCACCTCCTCTGAGCCAAAAAAGCCAAAAGCTGTTAATTGTTTTTTAACACAAGATTTCAGAAGTATGTGACTGAGAAAGTGAAAATCTCCCAAAATCCCATGCCCCAGAAAAAACACTGGTAATAGTTTGATATAGATTCTTCAATGTTTTTTCCCTTTAGCTATCACACACATGCACACACACACACTAATATATATACTGTGTATATACACACTTATATATAGGGGCCCCGGGCTGGCTTGGTCAGAAAAGGATGCAAATCTTGATCTCTGGGTCCTGAGTTCCAGCCCCATGTTGGCCTAGAGATTACTTTAAAACATAAATGAGGGCGCCTGAGTGGCTCAGTCAGTTAAACATCTGACTTCAGCTCAGATCATGATCTCACGGTTCGTGGGTTGGACCCCCACGTCAGGCTCTGTACTGACAGCTCAGAGCCTGGAGCCTGCTTCAGATTCTGTGTCTCCCTCTCTCTCTGCCCCTCCCCTGCTCACGGTCTGTCTCCCTTTCTCTCTCTCTCAAAAATAAACATTAAAGAAAAAAATTTTTAAATAATAATAATAAATAAAATAAAACACACACATACATATGCCCTCTAAAAAGTTTGTACCAAATACACATAATTATAAATATTCATTTATATACACAATTATTGTTATTAACAGATACAGGACTATATTATGCAGTCTGTAGTGCAGGGCTGAGACTAGAATAAGGCAAGAGAAGAGAAAGACTAGGATGTAAAATTGAAGGAGGCACTCACTCTCAGGGTCCAGCCCTGCACTCCTACTACTCTAAGAGTATCTCCTTAGGTGTTCTGCTTGAGGCCTAGGCCTTGCCTCACCTAGTCCCGGTTCCTCCTACAACTTGCTTTTTATTTTTCCCAATTAATTTATCCTCCCATATAGAACTATCTTTTTTCAGTGGCTGCATAATCTCCTTTAATGAATAGATCATAACTCCAATCATCCTTTGAAGGACATTAGTTTCTAATTTTCTAGTGAGCATCTGTGTTATATACATCTGTGCCTATTTGTGTTAGAATTTCTGTGTTAAATTTCTAAAAGAGAATAACTGGGTGAAAGTGTAGGATGCACTTTTTTTATATAACTAAAGGCATTTTTCCCTGAAGAATATTTGTTCTAATTTATACTCCCATCAAAAATGCCTATCCCGTCCTATGCCTATGCCTATTCCGTCGGTTGAGTGTCTGACTTCGGCTCAGGTCATGATCTCACAGTTCATGAGTTCGAGCCCCACGTCGGGCTCTATGCTGACAGCTCAGAGCCTGGAGCCTGCTTCGGATTCTGTGTCTCCCTCTCTCTCTGCTACTCCCTTGCTCACACTCTGTCTCTCTCTCTCAAAAACAAATAAACATTAAAAAAAAAATGCCTATTCCCTGGGGTGCCTGGGTGACTCAGTCGGTTAAGCATCTGACCTCAGCTCAGGTCACGATCTCGAGGTTCATGTGTTCAGGCTTCACACTAGAGTGTGGAGCCTACTTGGGATTCTCTCTCTGTCTCTCTGCCCTTTCCCTGCTTTCTCTCTCTCTCTCTCTCTCAAATAAATAAATAAACAAAATCTTTTTAAATAAATGCTTGGTCCCTAACACTCTGACCAACCCTTGGTGTTATGAATTTTTAAGAGCTTTGGAAGTAGATAAAATAATAGGTAAAAACAGGTAAAAAAAAATAATTGTAATAATAATAGGTAAAAAGGTAAAAATAATAGGTTGTTTTGGTTTTAACCTGCATTTCTTTATTTTTTTATCTTGCATTTCTTTTTCATTTTTAAAGATTTTATTTTTAAATAATCTCTACATCCAGTGTGGTGCTTGAACTTACAATGCTGAGATCAAGAATCCCATGCTCCACCGACTGAAACTTACAATGCTGAGATCAAGAATCCCATGCTCCACCGACTGAGCCAGACAGGTACCCCTAACTTGGATTTCTTTAAATGATATAGGCATTTCTTCCTCTTAATTAACTACTGGTATTATTCCTTTTGAGAATTGCATGTTCTTTCTTGCTCTTTGGCAATTTCTTCTCAACATTATTTTTTTCTTGAAATTTATAATATCTTTGTAAAGTAGTCTTTTTAGTCTTTAGTCTTTCTAGTCTTTTTTTTCTAAATACATTTTGAAAATATATTTTCCCTGATTTATTTTCTGTCATTTTGTCTTTTGATGTTGCCCAGTCATCACTTTTGTTTGTTTTGTTTTAATTTTTCTTTGAGTTTTTTTTTAAAGTAATCTCTGTGCCAAAAGTGGGGCTCAACTTCAGGATGGCAAGAGTCACATGCTTACCAACTGAACAAGCCAGGTGCCCTGAGTTCCAAGTAGGATCCACACTCATTGTGGAGCCTGACATGGGGCTTGATCCCATCACCCTGGGATCATGAACTGAGCCGAAATCAAGAGTTGGACACTCACCCAAATGAGCCACACAGGCACCCCAATTCACTGTCACTTTGTAGTATGTTTTGAAATCAAGAAGTGTGATTCCTACCCCTTTGTTCTTTTTCAAGGTTATTTTGGCTTTACTGGTTTTCTTTCTTTCTTTCTTTCTTTCTTTCTTTCTTTCTTTCTTTCTTTCTTTCTTCTTTATTTCTTCTCAGAGAGAGAGAGTGCTAACAGGGGAGAGGGGCAGAAAGAGAGAGAGAGAGAGAGAGAGATAGAGAGAATCCCAAGCAGGTTCCATGCTCAGCATGGAGGAGACGTGGAGCTCGATCCTATGACCTTGGGATCATGGCCTGAGCCAAAATCAAGAGTCAGACGCTCAACTGACTGAGCCACCCAGGCAACCCTCCCATGATTTTTTTTAAGGACTTTTGCTATGGCAGTATTATCAACAAATCCCTCTCAAAGGCACTTTATTTACTGACTTCAGTCTTGTAGTCTAGAAACAGGATGCAAAAAGATATAGAATTTTCAGACTCTCTGAATACTTGCCGTCTCTAATTAGGCATAAAAGATGCCAAACACCGTAATATTTGATTGCTACCTATAGGGAATCATTAGTTTCAAGTATAAGTGTAACTTAGTGTTATGCCCACATCCAGAAACCAGATTGTGAATCAGATGTTGTAGCACTTGGTTTACCATCACTACCTTGAAAACTTTCCTCCCATTTTATGTCTATGTGCCAAATGACTGCAACTTTCAATCATGCCTATTAGTACCCTATTTATTCCTGCTTATTTATGCCTGATAGTATGGCATGAAGTCAAAAAGTGAGACACTTTGCGGGGCGCCTGGGTGGCGCAGTCGGTTAAGCGTCCGACTTCAGCCAGGTCACGATCTCGCGGTCCGTGAGTTCGAGCCCCGCGTCAGGCTCTGGGCTGATGGCTCAGAGCCTGGAGCCTGTTTCCCATTCTGTGTCTCCCTCTCTCTCTGCCCCTCCCCCGTTCATGCTCTGTCTCTCTCTGTCCCAAAAATAAATAAACGTTGAAAAAAAAAATTTTTTTTTAAAAGTGAGACACTTTGACTAGCAAGCAAATTCTATATCTTATTTTGTAAAACATCTCTTAATGTTTTACAAAAATGAATTAATCATCGATTTGATTTAGCTTTAACTGCCCTGGCCAAAATTATAATTCTGAGAATTACTCTCTATTATATGTTCTAATACAAAATGTAGACCATGCATGTAGAACTCATTCTAGGATACTTGCATTAAACACTATAATACATTATATGAGTAGTATCTTAGTGTCCTTGTCAAAATTAGCATTTGGATATTCATCTGCTAGGGTTAGCTGGAGTTAGCTGACAATATCTTTTTGTGACAAGTATTTCCCTTTCTTTGCAAACTGCTCTACCATGTATGTTTATTTGCTCTATTAGTGTAAGTCTTCCCATATTACCATTAATAATGTAGCTTTCTACCCAATAGTATCAAAAACTAAAAGTTAATTCAATCTTCTACTTCATTGTACTTTGTCTTCCAAGCCATAAACTTAAAAAAAAAAAATCTACAGGGGTGCCTCGGTGGCTCAGTCAGTTAAGCGTCTGACTTCAGCTCAGGTCATGATCTCATGGCTTGTGGGTTCGAGCCCCGTGTCAGGCTCTGTGCTAAAAGCTCAGAGCCTGGAGCCTGCTTCGACTTCTGTGTCTCCCTCTCTCTCTGCCCCTCCTTGCTCACACTGTCTCTCTCTCTCGAAAAATAAATAAACATTAAAAAAAAAATTTTTTTTAAGTCTACACCTTATTTATTTACTTTTTAGTACATTTAAATCCTTGAGGGGTATAGCATCACACAGATTCTGTAGCCAATGGCTTTAGCAGGAAGGTTGCTTTGGAATACAAGAACCATGCCACTGTTTCCATGAGCACAAGTTACTTTTTCCCAGATCACTGTGGTTTTGTTTGGTTTGCCACCAGGAGTCACTGTATTATCTATCCTTTGCTTTGTACACATAAGCGTATCTCTTGTCTAGATAGAATTTGGTTTCATCTTGAGCATAAACACATTCAGTTTCAAGAGGAGCTATGTGCTCCCCAGCCAGCAAAAATGGCCTTGGACCACAGCTTTCCAAACATATTTGTTTTTTTAGGTTCCCAGCAGGCCTCCATAGGTTCCAAGATGGTGGAAAGAGAAACATAAACTTTTTAACTAGCCAGAAAATCAACATGAACGAACATCTTCAAACTTCAGAAACAGATTCAACAGTAACCTGGCAGAGTCAGGCAGAAGGTTGCTACATAGTACAGAACAATGGTCCTTAAACTTGTGGCCACTATTAAATTCAGATTCCTAGATATCCTGGTCAGCTTCAATGTAACGACATGGTGTTGAGCTTTCTCAACTGAATTTAAAAGTTGTTTCAATTGTACTTTCACAAATCTGTTGAGACAACATAGATTAATAACAGATTCATTGTTAAGAGTATGGGCTCTAAAGTTAAATTACCTGGATTTTTAAAAAAAAATTTTTTTTTTTTTACATTTATTCATTTTTGAGAGACAGAGAGACTAAGCACAACGGGGGATGGGCAGAGAGGGAGACAGAATCCGAAGCAGGCTCCAGTCTCCAAGCTGTCAGCACAGAGCCCAACCTGGGGCTCGAACTCAGGAGCTGTGAGATCATGACCTGAGCCAAAGTCGGACACCTAACCGACTAAGCCACCCAGGCGCCCCAAAATTACCTGGATTAAAATCTCAGCTCTGCCACTTTCTAATTGTGTAACCTTGAGTCAGTTAACTAATCTGTCTATGCCTTGAGTTCCTTAAATGAAAAGTAGGAATAATAATATTGCCTTCCTCATGGAGTTATAACAAACTCTAAATTAGTTAATATATATAAAACATTTGGAAGAGTGCCTAGCATATAAAGATTACTTAATAAATGTTGGCCTATTAGACATTATTATCAATGTGTCTTAATTTGTAATATATAGAGGAACTTCAGGAACTCTTTGAAATTCTGTACAGAATATTGGAAGTATATGTATACTGCATTGTCTGGAGGGTTCATATTTTATCACATTCTCAATGAGTTTCCATGGGTGTAAGTCTTAAGAACCATTGTCTTTCAATTAAATATCCTAGAATTGTTTACAAATTCACATAATTTTAAAAGTTTCTCTACTGTACATAAAATTATAAGTTCAGCTGACTCTTGAACAAGACAAGGATTACGGGGTACCAACCTTGCTCAAAAATTTGCATGTAACTCTTAACTCCCCCAAAACTTTACTAATAGCTTACTGTTCACTGGAAGCCTTACTGATAACACAAATAGTGGATTAACACATATTTTGCATGGTATATGTATTCTATACTGTATTCTTACAATAAAGTAAAAGAAAGTGTTTAAAAAATCATAAGGAAGAGAAAATACATTTACAGTACTGTACTGTATTTATAAAAAAAAATTCCATGTACAAGGGCATCTGCACAGTTCAAACCTGTGTTGCTCAAAGGTCAACCATATATTATTATCTTACCTTACTTTTAGTGTAATTTATTTATTTATTTTCAAATGTTTATTTATTTTGGGAGATAGTGGGGGAGAGAGGATCCCAAGCTGGCTCCAAACTGTCAGGTGCAGCCAAGCTTGGGGCTATATCTCACAGACAATGAGATCATGACCTGAGCTGAAATCAAGAGTCAGATGCTCAACAGAATGTGCCACCTAGGCACCCCTTAGAAGGGAAAATACAGATGAGAAGGAAACATACAAAAAAATATTAGCAATAGTTCTCTTGAGGTAGTAGTTTCATTTATTTTTTTATTTTCTTCTTTAAATTTTCTTTACTTTCCAAATTTTCTGAAATCTCCAATCTTGGTTTTGTAATCAGAATTTAATACAATTTTAAGGATAGAAAAAACAAATCTGACAAAAATTGAGACATTTTATTAAAAAATCTACCTCAAAAAAAAATGAATCAAATTTTATCACACTTCTCTTTAACACCAAGTACTAGAAGACAGGAAAAATTAGCCACAAATGTGAGGAGGGAAAATTATTCTGAGCCAAGAATCCTATACCCAGCTAAGCTGTTCTTCATATGTACTACACCAGGAAGTATTCTCATACATTCTTCATTCTTTCAAGGACCCTTTAAATATTCTGTATGTGTACATTTTGTAGAACTATATTACTGAGGGAAGTACCCTAGCTCACCTTCAAATAATTTAGCTTAGAAAAAGCTATGGGGGCACCTGGGTGGCTCAGTTGGTTGAGTGTCTGACTCTTGGTTTTGTCTCAGGTCATGATCCCAGGGTCATGAGATCTAGTCCCACATCAGGCTCCACGCAGATTCTCTCTCCCTCTGACCCTCTTCCCCACTCATGCACTCTCTCTCTCTCAAAAAAAAAAAAAAAAAAAAAAAAAGCTATGGTAAAAGGAAGTATCACATGCTTAAATAGTAAGTTAATCCCAAATGAGTTATAAAAAAGAAAAAAACAACAAAAAACGTTTCAAGTAAATTTTCCCACTTATTTACTCAAAAGTTTCTTAAGAAAAAGAAACCAGGACTCTTTGCTTCCTGTTAAGCATTTTAAAGTAAAGTTCTCTCTTGGCAAATAACACCTACTTACTTGAGAAATTTTCATCACAAAGCAGAGGTGGGAAGAAATCAGCCCTCAGGTGTTTGGGCTGCATCCCATAGCATGTGATCAACTGACTTTAGTAACTCAAGCCAAGTAATAAACAAAGAGTGAATTTGATGTCTGTGCAGGACCCAACTTGATGGGGAATCAAGGGAATTCAAAAACAATCATCCAACATTACATGGTTTCAGCCTTTGTTTTTCAGAACACTATAATTTTTCACAATGTTTGCCTTGAACTTGCTATTATTGAATATATCCCTTCCTGTGGATTCTTTTGAAGGTCTCTCATCATGTCACCCTGAGGGCCATATTTGTTCCAGAAGTGCAATGAAAAGCATGCTAGACATAGTCAAGATGCCTGGATTCTAGTCCAGCTCTGCTAGTTAGGAAAGTGATCCTTCAGCTAGTGATCAAAACACTCTTTCTGAGCTTTAGTGTCCTTATTCCTCACTACCTCAGTCAGAGTTAAATAAATTAATGATTGCAAAAATGATTTGAACACTTCTAGTTCTAATCTTTTTTCCCATTTTTCCAGGAACCCAGAATTCTTATGTTACCCTGGAACCTTCAAATAATTGGGAAAATAAGTCAATAGACTAACTTAGAGTAGGATGATAGTGTTATCTCTAATGTGTTATCTCTAGTGGTATATTTCTATTTCAAAAGAAGTATCTTATAATTAAAGTGCATGCTGGGGTGCCTGGGTGGCTCTGTCAGCTGAGCATCTGACCCTTGATCTCACGGTCATGATCTCACTGTTTGTGAGTTCAAGCCCCAAGTTGGGCTCTGTGCTGACAACATGGACCCTGCTTGGGATTCTCTCTCTCCCTCTCCCCCAGTCACATTCTTTCTCTCTCTCTCTCTCTCTCTCTCTCTCTCTCTCAGAATAAATGAATAAACTTAATTTTTAAAAAAGCGCATGCTATTCTCTTCACCTGGAAAAACCTTTGTGTTTACCAGGCAAAATTCTATCCATCCACCAAATGGATGGATAGAATCCTGCAAGCTTCCTAGTGAAACCTTTCCAAATTTTCCTTAAAGAGTTGCTACTGCCTCCTGTGAATCCCATCACCCTTTGCACATGCTTCCATTATGCTTGTCACTTTAAGGGTTAGCACATATGTTATGATGGAAACATTTGTATATGAAACAGCTGCACTGGTGTTCTTAGAGGTGAAGAGTAGAGGTGTTAGCAGGTAAGACTTTGAGGGACAGGCATAACGAGGAAAGGAAAGATACAAGGAAAGGCAGATACAAGGAAAGGAGCTTGCAGTCAAGTTTAGTGCAGAGGTGTGAGGCAGGTAAAAGAGATACTTTTAGATAAAAAAGGATATCTGGGGGCGCCTGGGTGGCTCAGTCCGTTGAGCATCCGACTTCCGCTCAGGTCATGATCTTGCAGTCTGTGAGTTTGAGTCCTGCATTGGGCTCTGTGCTGACAGCTCAGAGCCTGGAACCTGCTTTGGATTCTGTGTCCCCCTCTCTCTCTGTTCCTCCCTGGCTCATGCTACTGTCTCTTCTGTGTCAAAAATAAATAAACATTAAAAAAAAAGGATATCTGGTGCTCTTCAAATCACATTTCTGAGGACTGTCTCTATAAAATGACACCTCTGTTTGGTATCCTTTGGGTCTTCTCTGGGGAAAAGTTAGGATATTTAGGACCAAAAACTTTAGATGAATATTTAAACCTTTCTCTTTTACCTGCCTTGCTGCATGTAGTTTTTGTGAGAACCACATGAAATAGAATCAAAGGTGGGGCACCTGAGTGGCTCACTCGGTTGAGCATCTGATTTTAGCTCAGATCATAATCTCACAGTTCATGAGTTTGAGCCCCGCATTGGCTCTTTGCTGTCAGCACTGAGCCTGCTTCAGATCCTTTATCCCCCCGCCCCTCTGCACCTCCCTGCTCTCTGTCTCTCAAAAGTAAATAAACATTAAAAAAAGAAAAGAAAAGAAAAGAAAGAAATAGAACCAAAGAATATTAAAGCTGTCTAGTCCCACCATACATTTTACAGATAACAAAACTAAGGTCTAGAGAACTTGGGACATGTTGAAAGCTTAAGGACATGGGGGCTCAGTCAGTTAAGAGGCCGACTTCGGCTCAGGTTATGATCTCATGGTTTATGAGTTCGAGGCCTGTATCGGGTTGTCTGTGATCATGGAGTCTGCTTTGGATCCTGTCTCCCTCTCTCTCTCCCCTCCCCTGCTCTCTCTCTCTCAAAAATAAATAAACACTTAAAAAAAAGAAAGAAAGTTTAAGGACACAGATGTGGCTGAAGAGGTCTAGAACACAGATCTGACAGTGTGGCACTTTTCCCCTCTAGACTTCATTGCCTCATTTTATGCAAAATATTTAAAAATATACATAGCATCTTAGCCAATGTTCTTTCTACTGCAAGCAGGAGAAACCTTCCCAGAGGGTAGTTTATTGTAAAGATAGCCTAGCAATTAGCTCCCGATAGCTCAGTGCAAAGGCCAGACTTCTGTTTGGTTAATTCTTCACTATGCAGGCTCACTCCCATTTGTGCAGAAGGAGAAAATGTTCTCAGAGTAGGACATCTCAGTTAAGGAAATATCCCAAAAGGTATATTTCTTTTTTTTTAATATGAAATTTATTGTCAAATCGGTTTCCATACAACACCCAGTGCTCATCCCAACAGGTGTTCATTGTGTATTGCATAGAGAAACAATTCAGCTGTCATAATAAATGAACCCTGAGAGTCTAGTGGTTTGACATAATAAAAGTTTGTTTCTCTTGTTTACAGTCCAATATGGGTTGGTGGGGGGGGGGGCTGGAGAGAAGAAGGAAAAAAGAAAGGAAGAATCAGAAGGAAAAGAGAGGGGAAGGAAAGAGAGGGGAAGGAGGAGGTAGGACAAGGAGGGGAAGGGGCTCTGCCCCATATAATCATTCAAGAACACTGGCTTTTTCCATCTTGTGGCTCCACCCTTTTCTTTGTCTTCAAAGTCCTCTCCATTCATCAGGAAAATGGATAGCCAAAGAGTGAGGAGTGTGCTTGTGGGGTTTTTATGGACCTAGAAGTGGTGCCTTTCAGTCCTGCTCACATTCTGTTGGCCAAAACACAGTCACATGGCCACCCAACTGTATTGGAGACTGGCAAATGAATTCTGGCTCGGGCTAGGAAGAGAAGAACCCAGTCAGCCAGGTGCCCCATCAAGTGACCATTTCCCACTTGCTACCTTAGTAAAGCAAGAAGTGAAAAATGAATTTTTCTTTGTATTCCAAGTAAAAGCAAATGTTTTCTGATTAAAAAAAAATAAAAGTACAAAATAAAAATAAAATATATACAAGGATTTTATAATAGCAAAGAAGTAGAAAACAAGTTAAATATCCGTTAAATGTATCTAATGATGTAAGAAAGATATTAATATACTGGTTGGAGGTATATGCACATGAATACATACACATCCTGGGAAGGAAAAAAGTACAGCAAGATATAATGAGATAATGGCTAATTTCTTCTATTTCTTATCTGAATTTTCCAATTTCTCTACAATGAACTCAGATTACTAGTGTAACATTTTTTAACAAGGGAAAAAAAAAACAAATCAAAGTAGTTAAACCATGACTCATAATATCAGCACAATCAGATTAGGAAAACATTACCTTTTAAAGTGAAATCTCTTCTAGAGTCACTAGGGGATTGCCAAGACCTTGTATGTAATGTTAAGAAAAAACTGCCTCAAAATATAAGTGATCAGCTTTCATTTGTATATTTTAAAAGTTTTATAAGGACAGGGGCACCTGGGTGGCTTAGTTAGTTAGGTGGCCGACTCTTGATCTTGGCTCAGGTCATTCTAGCCCGGTATCGGGCTCTGAGCTGATAGCATGGAGCCTGCTTGGGATTCTGTCTCTCCTTCCCTCTACCCCTCTCCCCTGCTTGTTCTCTCTCTCTCAAAATAAATAAATAAATTTAAAAATTTTTGTAAGACAGGAACATGTCAAAGGGACACAAAGACCAACCTGAAAGAACTCCAGATGGCCCAAATGAGAACAATTTGAGTAATAAAGTTAATACGTGTTGGTTTACAACTCAAAGTAAAAATTCGTATGAGTCTTTTAGATAAAAATGAATTAATGAATAAATAAATGGGGAAGAAGAAACAAATCTTCCTGACAAAAAAATTCCATTTAATATATGTAAATGCTCCCTCTTCCAGGAGGTGAGCTTGATCTCCACGCCTTGTCCTACCCCATTCCTCCTCCACTGGCTTTTCTGGGGAGGATGGCCTCTACCCACAACGTGGGGCTCAGATTCCTGACCTAGAGATCAAAAGTTGCATGCTCTGGGTGCCTAGGTGGTTCAGTCAGTTAAGATTAAGCGTCAACTCTTGATTTTGGCTCAGGTCAAAATCTCATGGTTCGTGAGTTTCAGCCCCGAGTCAGGTACAGTGCTTACTAAATAAATAAATAAATAAATAAATAAATAATACATAGGACAATCTGAGAAACTGTCACAGCCCAGAGGAGCCAAAAGATGCATACTATGATATTGTGGATGGAATCTGGAATGGAAAAAGGACATCAGGGAAAAAAACTAATGAAATCCAAATAAAGTGTGGAGTTCAATTAACAGTAATGAGCCAATATTGATTCCTTAGTTGTGACAAATGTACTGTAGTAATTAAGAAAAGATGTTAACAATAGAGGAAACTGAAGAGGATTTTATGGGCACTCTGTACTAACTGTGCAACTTTTCTCTAAGTCTAAAATTATTCCAAAATTAAAACTTTTATTTAAAAATTCTTAGGGTATCTGAGTGGCTCAGTCGGTTAAGCATCGACTTCAGCTCAGGTTGTGATCTCAGGATTCTTGAGTTGGAGCCCACATTGAGCTCTGCACTGACAGCACAGAGCCTGCTTTGGATCCTTTGTCTCCCTCTCTCTCTGCCCTACCCCCGCTCGTTCTCTCTCTCTTTATCTCTCTCTCTCAAAAATAAAGTAAACATTTTAAAAAAATAAGATAAATTAAAATAAATTAAAATTCTTATAGAAAATGGGAGAAAAGATAATTCTTTGGAGGGAGCCATGGATTGCAAAATACACTTTAAAATAAGCTATTTCCCCCTTGAAAGTGGCTCTATCAAAAGACAGAGGCCATGAGGGAGAGGGTGAAGTGCCTTTAATTTTATAAATGTGTTTTAGGGCAGAACTTATTAGCATTTTGTCTAAGAACTCCAGGCTCAGCATTTATGAGGAAATTTTTAGAATGTTCACATAAGCAACATAAGGACCTGCCTGTCCTTGCCTGGGGCTTTATTCATCTGTCCCCAGTTTTCTGGTAGAAGCTGTGGCTTTGACATCTAAAGGAACATTTTCCCACTGATTTCTCATGCTAGCCTGGGGCCTCTGAGAACCAGGGGGGGCGGGGGGTGAGCCTTCAAGCAAGCTCTGAATTTGGGGAGGGCCAGCAGGGGGGTGATTATGCAGACAGAGCTTTCTGCATTTTCCCCTCCTCCGCTTGGCAGCACAAGTACAAAGTTCTGGAGATAAAAGGCTTCCATTAATACCAAACCCATGGAAGTCAAAGAGATTTCTTGACTATGGGTAGGTCATAACCACAATTTCTTTTTCTTTCTTTCTTTCTTTTTTTTAAACATGTTTATAAATCAAAGTCAAGATTTTGACTCCCTTGGGCTACTTTCCAGCTTCTATACCACAGGAGTGCAATAAAGATTCAAATGACGAGTAGAAGCAAATGCCTTAATCCATGGCAGCTCCTTTTCCAGCTTCCAAGGACGGGAAGGAAATAGGGAAACAATAGGAACTGTCTTTTCCTCCTATGCAACATTATTGTTCTGTGCTCCATAGATATCTACTTTCTTCATTCATCATTTATTCAGTGAGCTGCCTCCAATGCACTGAGGGATTCACACCCACTTTTACACCCGAACCTCATCATCAACACTGTTCCACTTCCTTCACTAATGTGCTCTCTGGCAACAATCTCCTTCCTCATTTGTTAATTTATTCATTCAAAAACTATTTATTGAGTAGATCCTTTTCTACTGAATTGGGTGCAGGAGGTGGGGTGATGCTCAAGACAAAGTAGATCCTGCTCTCTGGGGATTTTCGGTCTACTGGAGGAGGCAGACATAACTGAGATACTGAAAAGTCTGGGGTAGACGGATGAGAAAATGTTAGAAATGTGGTTGGGGAAAGCTTCTTAGAGGAAGAAATCTATGTACTACAACCTGAATGAGAAATCCGTGCTGTGCTGAGTTGGAGGAAGAGTATTTCAGACAAAGGTAACTGGAAGTCCTAAGGCCCTGAGGCAGGAATGAGCTTAAAGTGCTCCAGGATCCATGTGGCTGGAATGCTGTGATGAAGAACAGAATGAAAGGAGATAAGGCCAGACAGATAAGCAGGGCCCACATCTCAGAAACCATGGAAGTCCTAATGAATTTTGATTTCCAGGTCATGGGGCGTCATTAGAGACTTAGTTACAAGCAGGGAATTAACATGATTTGCTCACTTGTCTTTGGAGGGGGTAACTTTTCCCATTTACCCTTTACCCTTTACACAAATCCACCAATTGTTTATATTTTTACCCTCATTTTTTTTCTCTCCCATCTTGTAAAACCTCTCCTATCTTGCAAAATAAACATATCAACAACAACCAAAGCCCCTCCCTGAACTCCACTTCCCTTTCCAACTGCTGACCTCACTCTTCTCTGGCAGCTTCTCCATCTCCTTCCACTAGGCTACCTTACCTCTGCCTAGGTAGCTCACGTTTCACTTGGCTAACACCTATTTCTTCAGGTCTCACCTTAAAAGTTATTTCCCCAAGGAGACATTCCTTAACCTCAAAGCTGGAAAATCTCTTTGCTCTGTATTTTCCTAGAGTACTGTACTGTCCCATCACATCATTCCTAACACCTTGTTGCAAATTACCCACCTGTCACCTGCTTTCTGCCCTATGCTCTATGAATACAGAGACTGTTTATCTTTTTTCTTTTTTTTTTTAGATTTTCTTTCTTTTTATTTATTTATTTATTTATTTACTTACTTACTTATTTACTTATTGGATCTGCACCCAACATGGGGCTTGAACTCACAAACCCGACATCAAGAGTTGTATGCTCTACTGACAGAGCCAGCCAGGTGCCCTGAGACCGTTTTTCTTGTTCACTGCCGTATCCCTAGCATCCGACACAGTTCCTAAAACAAAGCTAGTACTCAAGCAATACTTGCTAGTGAATGTACAGCTGATCTTCAGGTGTCTAGTACTTGCAAGGGCCATATATTGTTGAAGTGAGAGCTACAATGTGACAAGTGTTTTTTGGAATCCCAAAGGTTTCTGTTAACTCTGTCTATGGATTGTTAAATTGGATGAGCAGCAGGTAAAGAATTTGCACTGACAGCAGTGGACACAGAGACTGGATAACGGCAGATTTCTGGCCTCATTCTCCAGGGTAGCTAATTCCCCACCCAGAGTCTCTTCAACAGGCTTGTTTTACTGTGGATGTCTCTCTGTTTCAGGCCTTTGCTCAAACACAGAAGCTTTGGGGTAACAGTTTGGCCTGAGGAATTTCACTCCCTTCAGAGTCCGGGTTTATACCCTGGCCCTAGCTTCTACTAGACCATAGGGGTTGTCCTCCTGGGTAACCTCCTCTTCTGTCTGACACTAGTCCTCACTGTGGAGTCCTGAGTATGGACAGCAGCAGCCAAATGACATAAAAGTCAGGACTCTGAAGTCACTTAGCCAGGGCTCCAATCTCAGTTCTTGCACTTTCTAGCCTTGGACCAATTATTTAACATAGCATCTAAGCCTCTCTTTCCTCTTCTGATAAACATGTCTCATTCAGAGTGCTGGGGTGAGGAATAAGAGAACATGAAAACAAAGCTCTTAGCGCAGTGCCTGGTACACAGTAAGTGCTCAGTAAATGTTATATCTGTTATTAATATGGCAGACTGTGAGAGCATACCTGCAATCTGGGGATACCTCCTCTCTCCAGAGTTTCTCAGACCCTAAGGAGAAGGCACTCCTGTTAATTGAGATTAATTACCCACTTCCAAATAGTCCTTAGATTCTGAATTACCAGGTTCAGACACCTCCACTTCCATAATCAACTCACTTTAAATATTTTATTTTTAAGTAATCTCTATACCCAACGTGGGGCTCAAACTTACAACCTTGAGATCAAGAGTTGCATACCCTACCTACTGGGCCCACCAGGAGCCCCCATAATGTAATAAATATAATAAAACCAACTTTATTTATTTATTTACTTATTTACTTACTTATAAGTAGGCCCCATGTCTAGCATGGAGCCCAACATGGGGCTTGAACTTACAATCTTGACATCAAGACCTGAGCTGAGATCAAGAGTCAGACGCTTAACCCACTGAGGCACCCAGGTGCCCACCAACTCATTTTAGAGCTAGGATCCAAAGGTACCTCTTCTGTCTCTAGAACTCACCTTTCAGGTACTGATGCCTGACTTTGTAGGGACCAACGATGGCTTTGCATCAGCTTTTATTTTAATTAATTAATGAATTTATTTTGCACCAGCTTTTACTGGTATCCCTGACAATGGATAATTTTCAAATGTCCAGCAGATAACAGGATATTAGTTGGCAGAGGTACTGCCCACTCTACACCAGGGAGTCTGTTTTTTAGTTATGCAAATATAAAGACTCTCTTTTGAAATAAAAATGTTTTAAGAATAAAAAATCAGATTTATGTTTTAGAAAGAACGGGTAAAAGTGTGACTATTCTGACTTTTGGAAAAGAAGAGCTAACCGGGAGAGTTAATGATCCATGGGATGGTGGTGAGGGAGAACCAGGACCAGGAACTTCAAAGTTTTGAAATGGGCAGTGGGTATCAGTAAAACAGGTTTAGAGATGAAGAAACTTTTATGGCACACAGTGAATCTGAATTGCTCATGAGGCATTCAAATGACACAACTGAGAATTTAAAATTTATAAATATGTATGGTCATAGAAAAAATTCTGGGAAGACACACACCAAATTGTTAACAGTTATTATCTCTGAGTGACAGGATTATGGGTGATTTTAATTCTTTAGTATATAATCTTTTTTCATTTTTTTAATGTTTATTTATTTTGAGAGAGACAGCATGGGCAGGGGAGGGGCAAAAAAAGAGGTAGACACAGAATCTGAAGCAGGCTCCAGGCTCTGAGCTGTCAGCACAGAGCCTGATGCTGGACTTGAACCCACTGACTGCAAGATCATGACCTGAGCTAAAGTCAGACAGTCAACAGACTGAGCCACCCAGTGCCCCTAGTATATAATTTTTTGTTTATTTATTTATTTTGAGAGAGACAGAGAGTGCACAAGTTGGGGAATGGGCAGAGAAAGAGGGAGAGAGAGAGAACCCCAAAGCAGGCTCCCCACTGTCAGTGAAGAGCCTGATGCAGGGCTCAAACCCATGAACCTCAAGGTCATGACCTGAGCCGAAATCAAGAGTCAGGTGCCCAACCGATTGAGCCACCCAGGTGCCCCTGGTATATAATTTTTCAAAAGATTTTATTCATTCATTCATTTATATATTTTATCTTTAAGTAATCATTCATTCATTCATTCATTCATTTATAAATTTTATCTTTAAGTAATCTCTACACCCAATGTGTGGCCTGAACTTACAACTTTGTGATCAAGAGTTGAATGCTCCACTGACTGAGCCAGCCAGGTGCCCCAGTATATAATTTTTTTTTCTGTGATGAACATGCATTATTTTTGTATAAAAGAGGCATAGGAGGGGCTCCTGGCTGCCTCAGTCAGTAGGGTATGTGCTTCTTGATCTCTGGGTCATGAGTTTGAGCCCCACATTAGGGGAGAATTTATTCCATACATACATACATACATACATACAAACATGCAGCATAGGAGATGATATTGAAGCACCCCTGTGTTACTCATGGCACCTATCCTAAATTGCTTGTTCTCATTTACTGCCCACTTTGTTTCTTGTCTATTCAAAATTTTCCTGGATTCTGACCTCAGGCCTTTTTTTCCCACATAAGTACTCTCTTAGGGGCACCTAGGTGGCTCAGTCAGTTAAACATTCGACTCTTGGTTTTGGCTCAGGACATGATTTCACAGTTCCATGAGTTGGAGTCCTGCATCAGGCTCTGTGCTGGCAGTGCAGAGCTGCTTGGGATTCTGTCTCCTCTCTCTGCCCCTCCCCCACTCACATCTCTGTCTCACTCAGGATAAACTTTAAAAAAATAAAAAATAAAAAAACAACAAAAAAAACCTCTCTTAGATCTCAGACCAGACTCCAAGCCCAAGCAGTCTTCTTAGGCTTGCCACTTGTTTCTTCCTTCTAAGCACAATGGGGGCTCTCCCTCCAGCCAGGGTGCTGTTGGACACCCTGACTAATAGAGAAAAGATGTGGGGATGCACAGCAAGGTGCTCTTCCCTGTGAGATATTATTTCAGTCTGTGGAATTCTGAGGGATTTTGAGAACTTGGAGAGAAAGATCACAAACACAGGGGTTCCTGGATGGCTCAGTTGGTTGGATGACCGACTTTGGCTCGGGTCATGATCTCACAGTTTGTGAGTTTGAGCCCCCATCGGGGGCTGACAGCTCGGAGCCTGGAGACTGCTTCAGATTCTGTGTCTCCCTCTCTCTCCCTGCCCCTCCCCCACTCATGCTCTGTCTCTCTCTCTCTCAAAAATAAATAAATGTTAAAAAAATTTTTTTTAAAAAGAAAGATCTCAAATACAAACTAAAGCATTGGCAAAATGTGACTGACTTACAAGGCAGATGAAAGAACAAGACTTATTTAAGATTGAATTGTTGATTTTTTTTTTTTTTAATTTTTTAATGTTTACTTTTGAGAGAGAGAAACAGTGTGAGTGGAGGAGGGGCAGAGAGAGAGGGAGACACAGAATCCAAAGCAGGCTCCAGGCTCTGAGCCATCAGCACAGAGCCTGATGTGGGCTTGAACTCACAGACTGCAAGATCATGACCTGAGCTGAAGTTGGACGCTTAATCAACTGAGCCACCCAGGCACCCCTGTTGATCATTTTTTGAAAGGCCCTTAAAGTAAGCTAGCTACTATTTTCTATCTTCACAGAGGGAAGACCAAAAGAAAATGGGCTGAAATTGCAAAAAGGAGATTCTGGTTTCTTTATGGAAACCTCTTCATATATAAAACAAAACCTGGGAAGGTACAAACTTACAGTTATAAAATAAATAAGTCACAGGGATGTAAGTACAATGTAGGGAATAGTCAGCAATATTGTAATAACTTTCTGTGGTGACAGATGGTAACTAGACTTCCTGTGGTGATCATTCATAATGTATGTAAATGTCATATCACTATGTTTTATACCTGAAACAAATATAATATTGTATGTCAACTATACTTCAATTAAAAAAAAGTTAAGAACTCCCCAAACAAACAAACAAACAAAAAATCCCCCAAACCTGGGAGCCCCAATTATAAAACAGGAAAAAGGGGGATGGCTACAATAATGAAAGCCTGAATGAGAATTGCCAAGTCCAACCAACTTTTTTCCCCCTCAGAGGACTTGCCAAAGCAGTTTAAAACCAGTAATTTAGATCAAGGGTCAATAAACTATAGGCTTGTTTTTATATAGACCATGAGCTAAAAAATTTTCATTTGTAAATGGCTGGGGAAAAAAAGAATTATTTTATGTGATGTGAAAATTAAATGAAATTCAAATTTCAGTGTCCACAAAGTTTTGTTTGTTTATTTATTTATTTTTAACCTTTATTCATTTTTGAAAGACAGAGACATAATGGGAGTGGGGGAGGGGCAGAGAGAGAGGGAAACAGATTGGAAGCAGGCTCCAGACTCAGCTGTCAGCATAGAGTCTGAGGCGGGGCTTGAACCCACAAACTGTAAGATCATGACCTGAGCCAAAGTCAGACGGTTAACTGCTGAGCCACTCAGACACCCGTTTTTTGTTTGTTTGTTTGTTTTTGTTTTATTGTAGTTGATACACTAATGTAGTTACATTGGTTTCAGGTAAGTGCCTGCAAAGTTTTGTTGGAAAGCATGCTCATTTGCTTAGGTATTGTCTACAGCTATTTTTGCTGTAGTTGCAATAGAAAGCATATAGTCTGTGAAGCCTAAAATATTTACTGGTCCTTAGCAGAAAAAGTTTGCCAATCTCTTGATTTCAGCTCAGGTCATGATCACTATGTCATAGTGATCCTTAGCAGAAAAAGTTTGCCAATCTCTGTTTTAGACGAAAAACAATGCTTTATTGTATTGTTTTTAATGCTGTTGTGATGAATAGAGTCGTATGATTTCTCCTTGGAAAGCATTAAAGTTCTGCCAGGCTGTGGTTTGAAAGAGGTCTTGTCTGTATGGAAGGAGAAATGACTGGTCTCAATCTCCCAGGATCCCTGAAAGTCTGTCCCTTGCAGCCATGGGAGACTGTGGTTTTACCCTTGGGCTCCAGCCAGTCGCCTTCAGTTGGCTAAAGGGAAAGAAGGCAATTACCCGGCATTATGCCAAAAAGTCTCCCCCCCCACCCCGCCCCCCCAAGTTTGGAGCCTGAAATTCCTGGCAGTTAAAAAAAGGATTTCCTTCAGAAGAACACAATTGCCGTAATACTCTGGCCAGCCAGTCACTAGATTTCACAGGCTGGGAAAACATTTGTGATTTGAGAAGAATTGATGAGAGATGGAGGAAGCCTCCACAGAAGACTATGGGAAAGAGAAAAGCGCATCTAGAACAAGGAGAAAATGAAGCAAAATCTTAATATCTATTTGTGCTCTTCCAAATCATTATAGATCACTTAAGATGAAATCAGATCATTTGTATTAACTTATATTTACAACCCTTTGGTCCTCAATCTAGCACTTCACAAACATGTTTCTCAAATACATTAAACAGGTAGAAGCTGGAGTTATAATTCTCCTACCTTAATTCTTCTATGATTCTAGTTCTACAAAATGGGGATGAGACATTCAAAACCTTCAAAATCATGGAGTGATTTCTCAGCCTCAAGTATAAAGACTGGTAATTGGGGATTAAGTAAGGGCAAGTGTGGGGAAATGATGAATCTCAAATAATTTGTTCATTTATCCTCCCACTTTCCACTTTGTTCTTTACTGGAAAAGTCTTGCTGATTACACTGATGAAACCACAATACTATCAAAAAATATGTACCCCCTCATGATCTCTGCAGAGAAAAAAAACAAATCAATAAACAAAAAACCAAATAGCCAGTGTCATAGCTTCAGATAAAACATACATCATGATAGTTTTATTTTTAATTAAAAATTTTTTTAAGTTTATTTCTTTATTTTGACAGAGTGAACAGGGAAGGGGCAGAGAGAGAGGGAGAGAGAGAATTCCAAGTAGGCTCTGCACTGTCCAACCATGAGTTGGATGCTTAACTGACTGAGCCACCCAGGTGCCCCACATTGTGATACTTTTTGACTACAGGTTCAATTATTTTACATTTTTATTTCAATTTTTTTAAGTTTGTTTATTTTTTTAAGTAATCTCTACACCTAATGTGGGGCTCAAACTAACAACCCTGAGATCAAGAGTCACATGCTCCACTGACTGAGCCAGCCAGGTGTTCCTTTATTTGTTTTAGTTTTAATTTATTTTATTTATTTATTTATTTATTTATTTATTTATTTATTTATTTTATTAAAATTAGTTTTAATTTATTTTTTTTATTTTTTTTTTCAACGTTTATTTATTTTTGGGACAGAGAGAGACAGAGCATGATCGGGGGAGGGGCAGAGAGAGAGGGAGACACAGAATTGGAAACAGGCTCCAGGCTCTGAGCCATCAGCCCAGAGCCCGACGCGGGGCTCGAACTCACGGAGCGCGAGATCGTGACCTGGCTGAAGTCAGACGCTTAACCGACTGCGCCACCCAGGCGCCCCTAGTTTTAATTTATTTTTAATATTGATTTATTTTTGAGAGAGAGAGAGAGAGAGAGAATGCACAAGCAGGCAGAGAGAGAGAGAGGGAGACACAGAATCTGAAGCAGGCTCTGGGCTCTGAGCTGTCAGCACACAAATTGTGAGATCAAGACCTGAGCTGAAGTCGGATGCTTAACTGAGCCACTCAGGTGCCCCCCTTGTACACTCTTTTTGTAAGATTACGTATTATTTGTATTTTCTTTTTTCTTTTTTAGAAAGAGACAGAGCGTGAACAGAGGGGAGGGGCAGAAGGAGAGAGAGAGAGAATCCCAAGCAGGCTCCATGATCAGTGCACAGCCTGACTCAAGGCTCATCTCACGACTGTGAGATCATGACCTGAGCTGAAATCAAGAGTGGGTCGCTCAACCAACTGAACCACCCAGGCGCCCCAGTCTTTTCTTCTATCTTTTTCTTATTAATTCAACCTCTTTATATATTAAAGAAACCATCTCTTTGTCACATTTTGACTATTTTACACTATTTTTGCCATACAAGTTTCTACGTGGTCAATTTTGTCAATCATTTCCTTTATGTTTTCTGAATTGCATATAATTTTTTTATTAAGTAATTTCTATGCCCAATGTAGGGCCTGAACTCAGGACCCTGAGATCAAGAGCTGCCTGCTCTACTGACTGAGCCAGCCAGGCACCCCTGAATTTCATATACTTTAGAAAAAATTCCTTACCTCTTTTTATTTAAAAAAAAATGTTTTTTTCAACGTTTATTTATTTTTGGGGGGACAGAGAGAGACAGAGCATGAACGGGGGAGGGGCAGAGAGAGAGGGAGACACAGAATCGGAAACAGGCTCCAGGCTCTGAGCCATCAGCCCAGAGCCTGACGCGGGGCTCAAACTCACGGACCGCGAGATCGTGACCTGGCTGAAGTCGGACGCTCAACCGACTGCGCCACCCAGGCGCCCCAACCTTACCTCTTTTTAAAAAAAATGTTTATTTTTGAGAGAGACAGAGAGAGCAAGAGGAAGGGAGGGGCAGAGAGAGGGAGAGAGAGAGAATCCCAAGCAGGTTCTGCACTGCCAGCACAGAGCCTGATGCGGGGCTCAAACTCCAGCTGTGAGATCATGACCTGAGCTGAAACCAGGAGTTGGACGCTTATCAACTGAGCCATTCAGGCACCCCTCCTTCCCTTTTTTTTTTTTTTAAAGTAAGCTCTATGCCCAGCGTGGGGCTTGAACACATGACCCCGAGATGATGAGTCACATGTTCCACCAATGAACCAACCAGGCTCCCTTCCTCACCTCTTAATTATAAATTTTTCTGTCTTTCTTTTAAGATCTAAATAGTTTAATTCTTTGTTTATTAAAGAGGTTTTGTCCTTTTGTCTTCCTTAGTTTTTGGTTTTAGGTTTTTTTGCTTTGTTTTGTTTTGTCTTTTGCTACATTGATTCTGAAGGTCAAAAAACAAATGACATAGAAAATACATTTTTGACTTCTGCATGATTTGGCTCTGAATTCAACCTTTGAAAACTATGTGGGCCAACATTTTGTGGAGCAAATCATGTATTTTTGCATCCAAAGCTGGATCAAAGGCAAGCAGTTTATAATCTTTGTTCCATGAGCTCAATAATAATAATTTTCCTTCTCACCTTTGAAAATGTGGCTGTCAAAAAGACTTCCTTTAAAATGGCGTATTGTTACAGTGGCTGCTAAAGCAAATCAAATGATCTATTAGGGAGAATCATATGAAATTAATTTTAAAAAATTTATATATGTATGTATGTATGTATGTATGTATTTAAAGGAAACTCTACACCCAACGTAGGGCTTATTTAAAATAAACTCTGGGGCACTTGGGTGGCTCAGTCAGTTAAGTGTCCGACTTTGGCTCAGGTCATGATCTCACGGCCTGTGAGTTCGAGCCCTGCGTCGGGCTCTGTGCTGACAGCTCAGAGCCTAGAGCCTCTTCAGATTCTGTGTCTTTCTCTGTCTCTCTGCCCCTCCCCTGCTCACACTCTGTCTCTCAAAAATAAATAAACAATAAATAAATAAATAAATAAAATAAAATAAACTCTACATCCAACGTGGGGCTTGAACTTAAAACCCAAGATCAGGAGTCATATGCTCTACCTACTGAGCCAGTCAGACATCCCTGTTTTTTTTTACTTCATAAAGTCAAATATTGGCAAGTTCATATGGTTCAAGCTAATTTAATGGCCCAAATGTAGTATGTTTATTTCTTCCTCTATAAAGTTCAGTGGGTAGCTGGCCTCCAAGCCACTGGTGGTAACTCAGGGCCCCAAGCTTCTTTTACCTTGTAGCTTCTGTATCTCAACACCAGGCCTCCAAAGTTACCATTTGTCTGCATGGAGCCAGTAGCAGCAGGGATAGGGCATTGGGTGCAGTGAGGATTTTTACAGAGCAGGCCTTCAAGAGATGTACGTCAGCACATCACTACCATTCCACTGGCTAGAACTCAGTTACATGGCCACATCTAACTGCAGGTAAAGCTGAGGAATATAGTCTAGCTGTGTGCCCAGAACTAACAGAAAATGGGTCCAGTAAATGGTTGGCTAAGTGGCTTTCAGGGAAGTTTCCCTAATCCCTCCTCCTGACTTCTCTGGAATACTTAGCTGTTGGATCTTCTTGTTTTTAAGTAGAACAGATTCTGAGTAATAATGTATTTGTTCAGTTTATAAGGAATTTTTGCATAAATTACCTCAGTTTCCAAGTACTCTGTAAGATAGAGAATTATTTCCATTTCATTTTGTTTACACTGACTTATTTATTTTGAGAGACAGCGTGCACAGGAAGGGCAGAGAGAGAAAGAGAATTCCAAGTGTGACTGGATTTGCACTGTCAGTGTGAGGACAGTGCATGAGGATGCTGATGAGGCACTGGAACTCACAAATCCATGAATCAAGAGTCAGACACTTAACTGAGCCACTCAGGCTCAGTTTATAGGTGAAGACATGGAGGCTCAGAGAGGGCATGCCCAAGGACATGAAGTAGTGAGTAGTGAAACCAGCTCATAACAGCAAGGACTTTTTTTATAGTGCTTTTTGGCTCATGCAGCCCTTTCATGTGTATCCTTTTCTCTGACCACTAGCGCAAGGATCTTCCTATTCTGACAGTTGGCTTGTGGCCTCTCCATCATATCCAGCTGGTTATTAGCATGTTGCTGGCCCAGCAGATTATAGGTTATAAATAGATGCATTTGTTGTCTGACCAATTCTTTTCCTGGAGTCAGGTACATCCACCTCTGCGAGAAACCAAGGCCTTCTCTGCTTCTTGGCTAAGGTTAGGAAAGCAGTTTTGAGGTCCCAAGGACTCACATATGGCTTCTGTGCACTTCTATAGCATAGCACAGCGCTCCAGGTACCAACCTGCCAGAGCTCAAAAGATCTTGGGAAGTGATTTTAGGGTGGAGATATGGGGTACAAAGGGATGCAGCTGTACTTACAACTCGATTACCTGCCAAGGGATAGGTCTTTGCTGCTGTTATTTCTGTTTTCTACTTTCTTCAGTGTGTAGCTAGCAGAGGAAGGGAGAGGGATTTCTCTTCCATAAACTCAAATTCCACTTTGCAGCTTTTGTCTTCATCATTTCTCATGCTTTCGCTCTATTTGTTGCTTCCCTGAGCTCCCCCTTACTTAAGCAAGAAAGGACTTAAATGATAACCTGACTTCAGCAGGAGGGTCTAACGTTTGAGGTTCACTTTGTGAACTGTGAGGGCAGAGCAGCTGCATCTTCTGCTTTCTTGAGTTCTATCGAACAAGCACCTGGCCCACGGTGGGTGTCTGCAAATGTGTGTTAACCAAGAATGTTGTAAAGTTCTAATTTACAAGTTTTTGTTGTCTTAGGGGCACCTGGGTGGTTCAGTTGGTTAAGCGTCGGACTCTTGATTTCGGCTCGGGTTTGAGCCCTGCATTGGACTCTGTGCTGACAGCACAGAGCCTGCTTGGGATTCTGTCTCCCTCTCTCTCACCCCTCTCCAACTTGCTCTCTCAATAAACTTAAAAAAATAAAAATAAAAATGAAGTTTTCAGAGTTATTTAGAATTAAAGCAAAAATAAATAGAATGCTACTGCTTTAAAAAAAATTTTTTTTCAACGTTTATTTATTTTTGGGGGGACAGAGAGAGACAGAGCATGAACGGGGGAGGGGCAGAGAGAGAGGGAGACACAGAATCGGAAACAGGCTCCAGGCTCTGAGCCATCAGCCCAGAGCCCGACGCGGGGCTCGAACTCACGGACCGCGAGATCGTGACCTGGCTGAAGTCGGACGCTTAACCGACTGCGCCACCCAGGCGCCCCCTACACTCTACTGCTTTAAAGAATAAGATTTTTGGGGCGCCTGGGTGGCTCAGTTGGTTAAGCGTCCAACTTGGGCTCAGGTCGTGATCTCGCGGTCCGTGAGTTCGAGCCCCATGTTGGGCTCTGTGCTGACAGCTCAGAACCTGGAGCCTACTTCTGATTCTGGGTCTCCCTCTCTCTCTGACCCTCCCCCCGTTCATGCTCTGTCTCTCTCTGTCTCAAAAATAAATAAACGTTAAAAAAAAAAAGAATAAGATTTTTAATTATGATCATTTTCAAGCATACAGGAAAAAAGAGAAAATGATGAAAATCTATATACCTGCCAGATATTTCAACAAGATTTGAATTATCATCAGGCTATTTAGAAAGTGTTCCGACATAGAGTAGCTTGTGCTTTTCAGAATCACAGAGCTTTAGAGGCATTAGAAATTAAGAGGCATTCCTAACGACTCAAGTGGAATTGACTAAGTTCCTTTCCTTAAGCTCTCTATGCATCAGCTTCCTCATATGTGAAGTGGGCATAATGATAGTATTTGTTAGAAAGGGTTGTTAGACTAGAAGTCAATAGCACCTGACACATGGTAAGTGCTCAGTGAATGTTAATTATTTTAAGCCTACTACTTTATACTTTCCAACAAATGAAAAAAGACCAGAATTAAAGGCCACCAGCCTGGCTCAGTGGGTAGAGTGTGACTTTTTTTTTTTTTTTTTTTTTAGAGTTTATTTATTTATTTTGAGAGAGAGAGAGCACATGCACATGTGAGTGGGGGAGAGGCAGAGTCCCAAGCAGGCTCCACAGCTCAAGGAACCTGATGTGGGGCATGAACTCACAAACCTATCAGATAATGACCTGAGCAGAAATCAAGAGATAGATGCTTAATCGACTGAACCACCCAAACACACCAACTCTTGATCTCATGGTAGGTTTACCATGTTGGGTATAGAGATTACTTAATAAAATCTTAAAAAAAAAAAAGTCTGTAATTAAGAACCACAGAAGCAGCGCAGGGCTGTGCTTACAACTGTGCAAGTTATTCTTTACATAAATCTGGGGTCGGTGGTGGGCATTCATGTTCTAGTCATTGAATCATAGGCCAATTTTCTGGCACCTAGTGGTACAGTGTTCTGAAGAAGGGGTTAATTTTCTATCCACACAAATTCCCACTTTGGGTTAATAGCACAAGATTGGGTGGGAGTGTATAAACCTTGAATGTGATTTCAGTTCTGTACTGATAAATCCTCCTGTACATCTTGACTACAGAATTTTAAGAGGTAGAAAGGGAAAATTACCTGATTTTAAACCACTTAATTCAAGTTAATATATTTTTTAAACGTTTATTTTTGAGAGAGTGCCAGTGGGGAAGGGTCAGAGAGACAGAGGATCCGAAGCAGGCTCTGCACACCGTAAAAGCAGGGCCTGATGCGGGGCTTGAATCCACAAACTGTGAGATCATGACTAAGCCAAAGTTGGATACTTAAACGACTGAGTCACTCAGGAGCCCCTCATGTTAGTATTTTTAAAAAGTTAACTATGTAAAAAACTATGTTAGCGAGTAAGGGGTTAGGGTAGATGCTAATAGACAATTATGAGACAGTTCCTGAAAAGGCTTTCTCTTAACACTATTGGTTGGAGTATAAATTTACTGGAATATTTTGAAGACAAACTGGCACTATGTTTTAAGTCATTTTTGTTTTAAGTAGACTCCACACCCAACATGGGGCTTGTAACTCACAACCCTGAGATCATCAGCTACATGCTCTATGGAGCCAGCCAGCCCCACAAACTGGATACCATTTTACACTTGTATATCTTTGATATAGTAATTCTACATCTAGAAATTTATCCTAAGGAAACACAAGTACATAAAGACAAATGTATAAAGACATTCATTGCAGCTTTGCAATGAAACAGCCAGAAAAAACAAAACCAAAATCTAGAACTACTCCAAAGAAAAATACTAAATAGTAGACACTTGGAGATGATAAACTAATGATGCTAGTATGAACGTTGATTTTGCATTCAAGGTTATAATCAACCAAAGGAAGACTGAGAAATCTCAGCCACTTGCATATATGGGGTTAGTCCATAAATTGATCTCATTGGTGTTTCTTTCAGAGATGCTTTTGTGTGCTTTTTCCTCTGTGTGTGCTGCTTTAAGTTTACTTATTTGAGAGAGAGAGAGAGAGAGAGCACATGAGTGCAAGTGGGGGAGAGGCAGATAGAGAGAGAAGCAAAGAGAGAGAGGGAGAATCCCAAGCAGGCTCCACTTGGGGCTCGAACCCACAAACCGTGAGATCATGACCCAAGCCAAAGTTGGAGGCTTAACTGAGCCACCCGGACGTCCCTGTACTGCTTTAAATCTGTTTTATTCTCACAAACTTAATAAAACATAGGCTAAGTTTTTTCACTTTTATAGTAAATATGTACCAAACACTTATAAAATCAACAATTAGATTCCTTCAAAATCAAACTCTTAAGACAGGAAAGAAGGTTGATAATTTTATTTCTTGTACCCAACCAAAGTTTGCCTCTTTTATGTGGGAAAAGCACTGTACACATTAAGTCCCCAGCCCCAGGAGCTTCCTCAAAATTAACTAGTGAAATAGCACAACTGCTGCCCAATGACAGTATTGCAGTGGTGCTCATTTTAATAAGAGGCACAGGCTTGACTTCTTGGCCATCAAAGTAGGTATTAGTTTGCAATATAAGGGAATCCTCCTAGTATAGTGGTCAACGTATAAACATCATCAGCTTGTCAAAGTGCATATTCCTTATTTTTTTAAAGTTTATTTGAGAGAGAGAGAGCGAGCGAGAGTGAGAAAGCAAGAAAGTGAGCAAGCAAGCAGGGGAGGGGCAGAGAGAGAGAATCCCAAGCAGGCTCCACAATGTCAGCACAGACCCTGACTGGGGGCCTTGATCTCACGAATTATGACATCATGACCTGAACTGAAATGGAGTCAGATGCTTAACCGACTGAGCCACCCAGGAGCCTCCAAAGTGCATATTTAAAAAAAAATGTTTTTATTTATTTTTGAGAGACAGAGCACAAGTGGGGCAGAGAGAGAGGGTAACACAAGATCTGAAGCAGGCCCCAGCCTCTGAGCTGTCAGCACAGAGCCTGATGCTGGGCTTGAGCCAAAGTCAAGACATTTAACTGACTAGGCCACCCAGGCACCCCTTCTCTTTTTTAAAAAAATGTTTTAAAATTTTTATTTTGAGAAGGAGGGGAGGGACAAAGGATCCGAAGTTGGCTCAGAGCTGACAGGCTGACAGCAGTGAGTCCAATGCAGGGCTTGAACTCACAACCTGTGAGATCATGACAGGAGCCAAAGTTAGATGTTCAGTCACCTGAGCCACCCAGGTGCCCCCAAAGTGCATATTCTTGAGCCCTATATCCTAGATCTACCAAATCAGCAATGTACCTTTTTAAAAGTTCTCGGGCCACCTGGGTAGCTCAGTCGGTTAAGCTTCTGACTATTGATTTTGACTCAGGTCATGATCTCATGGTTCCTGGGATTGAGCCATGCATCCGGCTCTGCACCATCAGTGCAGAGCTTGCTTGGAATTCTCTCTCCCTGCCCCTCCCCTCCCTGTGTGCTCTCTCTCAAAATAAATAAATAAACTTAAAGAGAAAAAAATATTCTCTCAAAATAAATTTAAAAAAATTAAAAAGTCCTCCAGGTATCTCTAATTCCCACAAGTTTTGAAAACCACTTCTCATTACTTCTAATTTCTTCTTAAAACCAAACCCAGCACAACTATAAATACTTGAGAAGAATCACCATTTGACATTTGCTACAAGAAATGTTTTTAATGGAAAAACTATTAAAAAATAATCTATAAAGTTGTATTTGAAAGCAATAAAGTTTACAGTTAATGGCCATAGGACATAATAGAAAACTGAGCTCAAGGCCCAAAAAACATGAGTTTATCATTTAGGCTCTTATATTTAGTGGTCTTCTTAAAGCATTTTCATAAAGAAAGAAAAAAATCACAAAACAAGCCCCAACAAATTAAAGAAGATGGAAGTCCATACTATGCATCTTTCTGACCACACGCTATGAAACTATACACAACCTAACCACAAGAAAAATCTAGAAAGACCACAAATGCATGGAGGTTAAATAACATGCTACTAAATAATGAATGTCAACCAGGAAATAAGGAAAGAAATAAAGAAGTACATGGAAACAAATAAAGATGAAAACACAATGGTTTAAAACCTTTGGGACACAGCAAGAACAGTTTTAAAAGTAAAGTTTATGGCAATTCAGGCATACATCGAGAAGCAAGAAAAACCTTAAACAACTTAACCTTACACCTAAAACAACTTGAAAAAGAATAAACAAACCTAAAAGCAGCAGAAGGAAGGAAATAATGATTAGAGCAGAAATAAATGATAGAAAACTAAAAAAATAGAACAGATCAATAAAACTAGGAGCTATTTCTTTGAAGAAAAAAATCAATAAAAGTGATAAACCTTTAGCCAGACTTTCCAAGAAAAAGAAAGGACTAAAATAAATAAAATCATAAATAAGAAAGGAAAAATAACAATCAACACCACAGAAATACAAACAAGTATAAGAGACTATGAAAAACTATATGCCAACAAACTGCACAATCTAGAATGGATAAATTCCTAGAAACATATAAACTACCAAAACTGAAACAGAAAGAAATAGAAAATTTGAACAGACCCATAATCAGCAAAGAAACTGAATCAGTAATAAAAAAAATCTCCCAACAAATTAAGTCCAGGACCAGATGGCTTCGCAGGTGAATTCTACCAAACATTTAAAGAGTTAATACCGGGGTGCCTGCGTGGCTCAGTTGGTTAAGCGTCCAACTTCGGTTCAGGTCATGATCTCAAGTTCCTTGTGCCCTGCATCGGGCTCCGTGCTGACAGCCTGGAGCTGGAGCCTGCTTAGCATTCAGTGTCTCCCTCTCTCTATGCCCCTCCCCCGCTTGTGTTCTGTCTTTCTCTCAAAAATAAAGAAACATTGAAAGAATAAAAAGAGTTAATACCTATTCACAAACTATTACAGAAAATAGAAAAGGAAGGAAAACTTTCAAATTCATACATGAAGCCATCATTATTCTGATACCAAAATCAGATAAAGACACCACAAAAAGAGACTACAGGCCAATACCTCTCATGAACATAAATGCAAAAATCCTCAACAAAATACTAGCAAACCAAATCCAACAATACATTAAAAAAAAATCATTTGCCACCATCAAGTGGGATTCACTCCTGGGTTGCAGGGGTGGTTCAATATTTGCAAATCAATCAATGTGATTCATCACATCAATAAGAGAAAGGATAAGAACCATATGATTTCAACAGATGCAAAAAGAAAAAAAAAAAGAAAAAAGAAAAAGCATTTGACAAAGTACAACATCCATTCATGACAAAAGCCCTCAACAAAGCAGGCTTAGAGGGAACATACATCAACATAATGAAGTCCAACTAAAAACTCACAGCTAACATCATCCTTAATGGGAAAAAACTGAGAGCTTTTCCCCTAAGGTCAAGAAGAAGAAAAGGATGTTCACTCTAACCACTTTTATTTAACACAGTGCTGGGAAGTCCTAGCCACAGCAATCGGACAACAAAAAGAAATAAAAGACATCCAAATTGGTAAAGAGGAAGTATACCTTTCACTATTTGCAGATGACACGATACTATATATAGAAAATCCGATAAGGCACCTGGGTGGCTCAGTGGGTTGAGCGTCCAACTTCTGCTCAGGTCTGTGGGTTCGAGCCCCACGTCGAGCTCTGTGCTCACAGCTCAGAGCCTGGAGCCTGCTTCTGATTCTGTGTCTCCCTCTCTCTCTGCCCCTCCCCCACTGATGCTCTCTGACTCTCAGAAATAAACATTAAAAAAATTTTTTTAAATAAAAAATTAAAAAAAAATTTTTTTTAATGTTTATTTAGTTTTGAGACAGAGAGAGACAGAGCATGAATGGGGGAGGGTCAAAGAGAGGGAGACACAGAATCTGAAACGGGCTCCAGGCTCTGAGCTGTCAGCACAGAGCCCGATGCGGGGCTCGAACTCACTGACCGCGAGATCATGACCTGAGCCGAAGTCGGCCGCTCAACCGACTGAGCCACCCAGGCGCCCCTAAAAAATTTTTTTTAAAAACGTCCGAGAGACTCCAACAAAAAACCCGCTAGAACTGATAAACTCAGTAAAGTTGCAGGATAGAAAAATCAATGTGAAAACATCTGTTACGTTTCTATACACCAACAGCAAAGCAACAGAAATTAAGTAAACAATCCCATTCATAATTGCATCAAAAACAGTAAGATACCCAGGAATAAATCTAATCAAAGAGGTGAAAGACCTGTACTTTGAAAACTATAAAACACTGATGAAAGAAACTGAAGATGACAAAAAGAAATGGAAAGACATTCCACATTCCATGCTCATGGAATGGAAGAACAAATATTGTTAAAATATCTGTACTACCCAAAGCAATCTACTCATTTAATGCAGTTCCTATCAAAATTTAATGCAATTCCTATCAAAATACCAACAGCATTTTTCACAGAACTAGAACAATTCTAAAATTTGTACTAACCACAAAAGACCCTGAATAGTCAAACCAACCTTGAAAAAGAAAAGCAAGGCTGCAGGCATCACAATTCTGGGTTTTAAGTTATATTACAAAGCTGTAGTAATTGAAACAGTGTGGTACTAGCACAAAAGCAGACATACAGATCAATGGAACAGAACAGAAAACCCAGAAAAAACCCACAACTATAGGGCCAATTAATCTTTGACAAAGCAAGAAAGAATATCCAATGAGAAAGTCTCTTCAACAAATGGTGTTGGGAAAACTAGACCACTTTCTTACACCATACACAAAAATAAATTCAAAATGGATTAAATGACCTAAATATGAGATCTGAAACCATAAAAATTCTAGAAGAGAACACAGGCAGTAACTTCTTTGACAATGGCCAAAGCAACTTAAGAGAAACAAATGCAAAAATTAGCTATTGGGATTACATCAAAATAAGGTTTCTGCACAACAAACAACTAAAAGGCAACCTACTGAATAGAAGATATTTGCAAATGATGTATCTGATTAAGGGTTACTATCCAAAATATATAAAGAAATGATAGAGGTGCCTGGATGACTCAGTCGGTTAAGCATCCAACTCGATTTCCGTTCAGGTCATGATCTCACAGTTCGTGGGTTTGAGCCCTGCGCTGGGCTCTGCGGTGACAGCAGTCTGTTTGGGATTCTCTCTCCCTTTCTTTCCCTCTCCCTTGCTCGCATACTCTTTCTCAAAATAAACATTTTTTTAAAAAAAAGAAAAAAGCTCATGAGGAGGGAGGAAAAAAAAAACATCAAAAGTAGCATTGTTAATTTTTTTTTAAGGTTAATTCTACACCCAGCGTGAGACTCAAACTCACAACCTTGAGATCAAGAGTCACATAACTCTACTGATTGAGTTAGCCAGGGACCCCAGCATTCTTAATTTTGCTTTCTTCTGAATATAACAGTTATGAAAAACTTAGCTAATTCATCCACAGGTCATATCCTCATCACTACACAAACACTAAGGCCCTACTATATTGCAGAAACCCGGACAGGTAAGAACACACAGGGAAGGTCTACAACTGGGGAGTGAAGATATTCAAGGGATGCAAAAGGAAATTAATGGCTTTAAAAACTCCTTTAAAAATTCTCACCCTTGGCACAAAAACAGACACATAGACCAATGGAATAGAATAGAAACCCCAGAACTAGACCCACAAACGTATGGCCAACTCATCTTTGACAAAGCAGGAAAGAACATCCAATGGAAAAAAGACAGTCTCTTTAACAAATGGTGCTGGGAGAACTGGACAGCAACATGCAGAAGGTTGAAACTAGACCACTTTCTCACACCATTCACAAAAATAAACTCAAAATGGATAAAGGACCTGAATGTGAGACAGGAAACCATCAAAACCCTAGAGGAGAAAGCAGGAAAAGACCTCTCTGACCTCAGCCGTAGCAATCTCTTACTCGACACATCCCCAAAGGCAAGGGAATTAAAAGCAAAAGTGAATTACTGGGACCTTATGAAGATCAAAAGCTTCTGCACAGCAAAGGAAACAACCAACAAAACTAAAAGGCAACCAACGGAATGGGAAAAGATATTTGCAAATGACATATCGGACAAAGGGCTAGTCTCCAAAATCTATAAAGAGCTCACCAAACTCCACACCCGAAAAGCAAATAACCCAGTGAAGAAATGGGCAGAAAACATGAATAGACACTTCTCTAAAGAAGACATCCGGATGGCCAACAGGCACATGAAAAGATGTTCAGCGTCGCTCATCAGGGAAATACAAATCAAAACCACACTCAGATATCACCTCACGCCAGTCAGAGTGGCCAAAATGAACAAATCAGGAGACTATAGATGCTGGAGAGGATGTGGAGAAATGGGAACCCTCTTGCACTGTTGGTGGGAATGCAAATTGGTGCAGCCGCTCTGGAAAGCAGTGTGGAGGTTCCTCAGAAAATTAAAAATAGACCTACCCTATGACCCAGCAATAGCACTGCTAGGAATTTATCCAAGGGACACAGGAGTACTGATGCATAGGGGCACTTGTACCCCAATGTTCATAGCAGCACTCTCAACAATAGCCAAATGATGGAAAGAGCCTAAATGTCCATCAACTGATGAATGGATAAAGAAATTGTGGTTTATATACACTATGGAATACTACGTGGCAATGAGAAAAAATGAAATATGGCCTTTTGTAGCAACGTGGATGGAACTGGAGAGTGTGATGCTAAGTGAAATAAGCCATACAGAGAAAGACAGATACCATATGGTTTCACTCTTATGTGGATCCTGAGAAACTTAACAGGAACCCATGGGGGAGGGGAAGGAAAAAAAAAAAAAAGAGGTTAGAGTGGGAGAGAGCCAAAGCATAAGAGACTGTTGAGAACTGAGAGCAAACTGAGGGTTAATGGGGGGTGGGAGGGAGGAGAGGGTGGGTGATGGGTATTGAGGAGGGCACCTTTTGGGATGAGCACTGGGTGTTGTATGGAAACCAATTTGACAATAAATTTCATATACAAATAAGAAAATAAAAATAAAAAAAAATAAAAATTCTCACCTTATTCTTAGAGCAACCCAGTTTCAGACAAATCTGAGAGTTTAAGTAATTTGCCTGAGTACCTTACTATATATCCTAAGTGTGTCCTCCAACAAGAATCACCTAAGAGCTAACTAAAAATTAAGAATCTTAGGCTCCAATTCAGATCTACTGACTCAGATCTAGTTTATCAAGATCCCCAGGTGATTTTTATGCACGTTCGAAGTTTTAGGTACTTGGCCCTAATGCCCATTATTCTAAGTGGTACAGCTGGGATAGAGGATGGGCCTGAGCCAAGTTTTAAAAAATGGCCTTAGAAAAGCAACAAATGAATAAAGAACTGCAGAAGTGACCTGAGCTTGGAGTCTGGATTGAATACAGCTTATCCAAAATCTTGATAAGCACACTGAAGACCCAGAAAATAGTAGATACATATAGAAATACTTTCAGCCAAAAAATATAAATTTACTTTTTTTATTTTTGAGAGTGCATGAGCAGGGGAGGGACAGAGAGAGAGACGGAGGATTTGAAGTGGGCCCTGCACTGACAGCAGAGAGCCCAATGTGGTGCTTGAAATCACAAACTGCATCATTGGATGCTTAACGGAGTCACCCAGGTGCCCTATATTTACATTTTTGAAGGGAAAAATGTGGACTAGATCTTTTTTTTTTTTGAGAATCAGGAAATTTTGATTTTTTAAGTATATGCCCAATGTGGGCTTGACCTTATGACACCTCAAAAGCCCCATGCTCTATCAATTGAAGACAGCCAGGTGCTCGAGAATCATTAAGTTTTAAAACATTTTATGTGGCACACTCACAGAAATTCAAGTTTTCTATCAAAATTAGGTATATAAAATTCACCTGTGCTTCCCATTTCACATTTAGATTTCAGGCTAAGATCCCAAGGCTCAATAGAACAAGCACATCATTTTAGCACAAAGAACCAGAATCTACCTTCAGGTTAGTGTTTTAAGCAGTTAAGACTTTAGTGCTTAACAAAGCTGATGGCTCTGTGATTCAACGTTTTTAAGTTTATTAGCATTCTCAAGGTCTATCTTGTTTCAGATAAAAAGCTTTTGACCATAAAGCCCTTTGCAGGGCAACTTTCATCAAAAGCTGTTAAAAATCTGTTATGTTCCATATCCAGAATGTGTCTGGGGTACTAATGAACCATGCAAAATGATAACATTCTCTTAGAAGCAAAATAATCACTTTATTATACAATTGTATCTAGGGATGGCTACCTGTACTTCATGTAGCATATACTCTAAATATCTAATTGTACTTACATCTCTGAAAATTTCTCTAATTTTCTACAAACCAATGTTGGTGGAGAGGTAAAGCTGACCATCATTTCTAATTTCCAAGTGAGAAACTAAAGTTGAGGGGCTGTGGATTTGCTCCCAGTTACATGAAAAGCAGAGGTGGAACACAAAGTTATAATCATTTCGGCTCCTCCACCTGTTGGATGCTTATTGAACCAGGCTTTAGCATCATGCCTGTGGCAAACACAGGGATGCAAGACCTAACAGTCTTATGAAACTTGTGGCTGCCATGATTATAGAGCTGTCAATCAGGCTGTTGTTCACTTACTAAATACTGCATTTTAGAAACAAAGACTGCCCACAGGGCATTTGTTGGGATAAGCACTAGCTGATATATTTAAGTGATGAACCACTAACTTCTACTCCTGAAACCATTCTCACACTATATGTTACACTAACTTGGATTTAAATAAAATTAAAAAACTAAAAATAAACTGTTTAATAAAAATTTAAAAAAAGACTGTTCTTTGGTGTTCTGTATCTTGGTTTATACCCATGGGCATTTTACTTTTGGTCTTGTTTTCTTTTTTTCTTTTTTAATTTTTTTTTTCAACGTTTATTTATTTTTGGGACAGAGAGAGACAGAGCATGAACGGGAGAGGGGCAGAGAGAGAGGGAGACACAGAATAGGAAACAGGCTCCAGGCTCTGAGCCATCAGCCCAGAGCCTGACACGGGGCTCGAACTCACAGACCGCGAGATCGTGACCTGGCTGAAGTCGGACGCTTAACCGACTGCGCCACCCAGGCGCCCTGGTCTTGTTTTCTTGTTATTCCCCCATTCTTTACTATAAAATTACTTTGTGTTATCCTTTTAAAATTGTCACTTTAGAAAAAAATTGCATCTATGATAATTACTTTGTTGCTCCATTCGGAACTCTGAAGTAAATAAAGTTTAGGAACACAATTTTTTCTTTCTGAAGAGATACAGAAAAGTTGTGCTCAATTTAAAAATTTTGAACACAAAACACAGCTTTATTTAAATAAATACAGAGGCGGAAAAATAGGAGAAAAGGAGAAAAAGAGTCCGAAAAGGAAAAAAGAAACATTAGTGTGAGGCTCTCAAATTGGTCCATCTACATGATCTCCCAAAGGGCTAAGTTTCAAATTAACAAGTCACAACTCTCACTTCTCAGCTTTAATTATCAAAGCAATAACCATCAAATGCTAGATAGAATAAAGGGCCAAGGCTGTCTACCTAAAATACAGAGATCACAGAACTGCCTCAAAATACAAAGAAAATATTTTTATTTGTATAACAAAGACTCTAAGAAATGATAACATAATCGAATTATCAGAATTGGTGTCAAGACACAAATAGGTTTGGAAAGCTATAGATGATCAATCACTTTGTTTCATCCAACGTTCTCTCAATTGGAGAGCATCTCTGATATTTCCTGACTGAAGTGTGATGTATCCAGGTGATTCAAAGATGGTTCCCTTCAATTAGTCCTCATTATCTCTCTTTTTTTTCTTTTTCTTCTTTTTCTCTGGACTCTGAAAATAACCAATAAGAAGGCTTTTGAAAGAGCTGTAAATGTACGGGTAACAATAACTTTTCCTATAAGAACAAAGGAGATCTATTTTCCTTAAAAATAAACTTGGGTTAAAGATTAAAACCTAAAAATATAAAAACCACCTCTATGAAAGTGATCTTTAGCAAAAATATAAAAACAAAAACCCAAAAAATATAAAAACCAAAAGTGATCTGTAGCAAATCATATTCTTTCTTTCTCAAGGCAAACTTATTTTACAATAAGATTCTACGTTTAGGAAATGGCTCTTTGTAAAAATATCATTTTTATTTTTACTATTCCATCATTGAAAACCGTAACTGCTTGCTCATTTCTGATAAAGAGAATAGAATAAAATACAGAGACCCTGTCCATACCAACAAAGTATTGGCAATTAAAAACAAACATACAGGAATTGCTGTGCTAGTGCACGGTTCCTCCTCGGAAAGTGGTTCCTCCTTAATGTGTTTCTTTTTGTCCTTTTTCTTCTTCTTCTTCACAGATGTCTCCTGTTCTTCCACCACTAGTACTCCTTCTTCCTCTTCTTCCTCTTCTTCGGCTGCTACTGTTGTGGTTTCTTCAACTGAATGGGTAAGTATAAAGACACAACAATTAACATTGTGTCAGACCTCACTTCCCCCACCCCAAACTTTTGGAATCTCACTTTTTCCCCCCCATCATTCTGGTTAACTAGCCAATGTTTATTATAAAATTCTATAAGTGGAAAGGTCCTTGGAACTCCTGCCTAGTCCATTAACTCTAACTTAAATGATATAAAGCTCAAAGAAATTTCTCATGAGATCAGGTAGCTACGTATAGAAATTAGGAATAAAACACATTGAAACTATTTTTGGAAACTGTCAATTATATTAGAAATGATTAAGAGTTTATGCTCCAGAGTTAGGACACTTGGGTTTATTCAACCTGGTGGGACCTGGAGAGTAAGTCTGTAAACTCGTATTACTCATCTGTAAAATTTAGTGATGTCTACCTCACTGGATGATAACTAGGACTTAATGAGATAACATATAATACTTGGGGCATTAGAATGAGGACTCAATAATAGGTAGCTATCATTAGAAACTCATTCACCTTTAAGGGAAAAAAAAGTCATTCACCAAAAATTCATTTAGCACCTACTAAATACCAGGTTGTATTCTACAATTTGAGATACAACAAGGCATAAAGCAGACAAACTCCTTGTCCTTATATATCTTTTATTTTAGGAGTAGAGAAAAAACGCAAAATGATACAACTATACAATATTTTACACAGTAATCAGTGCTAAAGGTAAAAATAAAGCAGGAAGGAGAACATTGAAGAAGACAATGCATATGGATAGTTTAGACAGGGCTGTCAGACAAACACCTGGAAGAAGCAAGGGAGTGAGTGAATGATGGAAAAATATTATCCTGAGGAAAATTTTTCCAGGCATAGAGAATAGCAAATGCTAAGGTTATTTTGGGAGAGAAGGGGAATTGGCAGGTTTAAGGAATAAGAAGGAGGCCAGTGTGGCTGCAGCAGAGTGAGCAAGGAGTAGGACTGAATCAGAGCTAATGGGTGTCACGGTGGCTGCTACATTAAGAACAGCAGTGGTTGGGGCGCCTGGGTGGCGCAGTCGGTTAAGCGTCCGACTTCAGCCAGGTCACGATCTCACGGTCCGTGAGTTCGAGCCCCGTGTCGGGCTCTGGGCTGATGGCTCGGAGCCTGGAGCCTGTTTCCGATTCTGTGTCTCCCTCTCTCTCTGCCCCTCCCCCGTTCATGCTCTGTCTCTCTCTGTCCCCAAAATAAATAAACGTTGAAAAAAAAAAAATTTTAAAAGAACAGCAGTGGTGGATATGACAAGTGGTTAGACTCTGGATATATATATATATATATATATTTTAATTTTGGTTATTTCTGAGACAGAGCATGAGTGGGGGAGGGGCAGAGAGAGGCAGACACAGAATCCGAAGCAGGCTCCAGGCTCTGAGCTGTCAGCACAGAGCCCGACGCAGGGCTTGAACTCACAGACCGCGAGATAATGACCTGAGCCGAAGTCGGACGCTCAACCGACTGAGCCACCCAGGCGCCCCTTTATATATATATATTTTTAACGTTTATTTATTATTGAGAGACATAGAGCTTGAGCAGGGGAGGGGTAGAGAGAGGGGGAGACACAGAATCTGAAGTAGGCTCCAGGCTCTGAGCTGTCAGCACAGAGCCCGACGCAGGGCTCGAACTCACAAACCGTGAGATCATGACCTGAGCTGATGTCAGACAGCTAACCGACTGAGCCACCCAGGTGCCCCTGGATATATTTTCAAAGTAGAACTGAATTGAAAGGATTTGTTGCCAAAATAGGGGTGTGTGGCTATTGACGGAGCATGCAACTCTTGATCTCGGGGTTTTAAGTATGAGCGCCATACTGGGTGTAGAGGTGTAGAGATTACTCAAAAATATAAGTTCTAAAAAAAAAAAAAAAGGATTTGTTGCCAGAGTAGGTTTTCAAGTGAAAGTTAAAGGCCAAAGCAACCAGAATTGCTATTTATAAGAAAAATAAATTGGAGAGCAACAGACTGAGAGTAACAAGGATCCACGAAAGTTCAAGTTTAAAAAGCTTACTGGATGGATATATAAGTGAAGATCCAATCCTGGAGTCTGGTGTTTCAAATGCTAATTAAGGGACCTAGAGATCACCTTACTGTTCAATAAGTAAACAGAAGTGTAGAAGCTGAATAACTTGTTTATGTTCTCTTCAGCCAGGGTAAGAATTCCCATTTGCTGATAGTATACTTTTGACCACTAAGCTATTTAGAAACCAAAAATTAAATCAGTCATTATTTTAATGCATGACACTCTTGTTGGACTAGTCTGTAGGCATTCAACACAAGTACTGCTAGTAAACAGAATTACTGGCTTATCAACTTTGTGAGACTGCCTAGTTCAATGGAGAGCACCTATTAAATATTACTGTAACGGCAGGCTACCCAATGTTATTACTATAGTCCGTTCTATGTGACAGAAACAATGAAGAAAACCACTGCTGTGAATTCTACCCTTAACTATATAACTATATATAAAATACTTCAATAACGTAGAAACCATAAGCATTTTTTTATGTTTTAAGCTATTCTCAAAATAGCTCACATGGTAGTTAACTAAAGTTTGGTACACTTAGCATAATACAGGATTCCACATATTGAAAGAAATGCTTCTCACATTCCTCTATGAAGTCTGATATATCTAATAGTACCTGAACTATTCCCAGAGAACATGGCAGCTTATTAAAACACCATTAGCTTTCAATATGGGTGATTTTACAATAAAGTTCAGTGGCATGTACTTTCCCAAGATTTCTGAAGTCTGTCTTTCTTAAAAAATAACATAGAGGGGCGCCTGGGTGGCGCAGTCGGTTAAGCGTCCGGCTTCAGCCAGGTCACGATCTCGCGCTCCGTGAGTTCGAGCCCCGCGTCGGGCTCTGGGCTGATGGCTCAGAGCCTGGAGCCTGTTTCTGATTCTGTGTCTCCCTCTCTCTCTGCCCCTCCCCCGTTCATGCTCTGTCTCTCTCTGTCCCAAAAATAAATTAAAAAACGTTGAAAAAAAAAATTAAAATAAATAAATAAATAAATAACATAGAGGTGCCCAGGTGGCTCAGTCGGTTAAGCGTCCAATTTCGGCTCAGGTCATGATCTCATGGTTCATGGGTTTGAGCTCTGTGTTGAGCTGTGCTGGCAGCTCACGAGTCTAGAGCCTGCTTCAGATTCTGTGTCTCCCTGTCACTCTGCCCCTTCCCCACTCGCATGTGTGCTCTCTCTCAAAAGTAAATAAACATTAAAAAAATATATATAAAGAACATTCAAAAAATTTAAACTGACCTTTAATTTTAACCTTGGCTTTTTTTGCCTTCTTTTCAATAATTTCATCCTCTTTATCTACCTGTTCTATCTTGCGTTTCTTAGAACAGGTTGGGAGTGTGGAGTCACCAGAAGGATCATATGTCTTCACTTCACTGAAAGAGCCAAATTATAGAAAATTTCTACAAATACTTGTATGAAATAATTCTAAACAGATTTAAAGGAAATACTAGTAGATAATACTTACATAAGCATACAATGCTGTTTTACTTTAGTGGCTGTGGGGCAGTTTATGAAAACTAATAGTTCCCAAAAGGTAAAGAGGTTTTACTATTTTCCAAGCAGATCAATCAGACTTCAAGAGAAGTGGGGAACTAAAATGAACTTTGGTTTAGTAATCAATGTAGTGACTATGGTACAGAAAAACATTCAATCAGTATGGGGAAAGATGGAAAAAAAATCTCTTTATACCAAATGACTTCTAGAAAGTAAAAATTGAAGCAATTCAAGTTTTAGAACATAGGGCAATTCAATGAAAACAACAACAACAAAACAGAAAACCCACAAAAAACCTAATCAAGTTAATATAAAAGACTTCATCACAAAATCCCAAAAGGTAGAACAAGCAGGGATACATATGGATAAACATTCCCTAAATAAGGCAACATTTGCTTTCGCTCTAATGTAGCAGAAAGAAAAAACTGAAGTATTAAGTGCCTAAGAACTAAACCTCATAATTGGTGCTTTAACACCATGTGTTTAAAGTCCTAAGATCATGTGTTTAAAGTCCCATGGTATGGGAATATTAAAAAATTGTTCAAAACAAGCTAACGAATGTTTGATTTTTTAAATTGTAGACTTGTGGCTGTTTAATTTTTATAGATTTAAAACATTTAGAATTTAAAGAACAAAGATCCACACTTACCAACTAAACACATCAAATTAGACCTTGAACAGAATAAAGGAAAACAATTTTTCTAAATGTGTACACTTACAGACATATGAATATATATGGTAAGATGTTATGGTATTTTGTTCTCCTTGCCCACTTAGAGTTTAAAATTTTACTATTAAAATTCTTAGAAGGGTTACAAGAGTCCTAATGGAATTTAGGGGTTAATGACAAGAAACATTTTAAAGGCTCCTGATACATACTGTCAAACTGCTTCCCAGAAAAGTTGAACCACTCTCTACTTCCATCATCACAACCTTACCAGTGTTGAACATTACCTCAAATAACAAGCAAAATACCTCTCCCTACACGTATCTTTTGTTAATTTCATGGTGGTCTGAATACTTTACTATGCCTCTTAGCTAGTTTTAGACTCTTCTGTCGTTACATCTGAAAATGAACAAGTTAAATATTAAGAAGAAAAAAAGCCAAGGGGTGCCTGGCTGATCAGTCGAAGGAGTATGCAAATCTGGATCTCACAGTCTTGAGTTTGAGCCCACGTTGGGTATAGAAAGCCAAAACAAGTATGCTATATGTGTACTTAGTACAACAATGTAAAAATATGTATATGATTAAAAATTGGGGGGTAACTGGGTGGCTCAGTCAGTTAAGCATTTGACTCTTGATTTCGGCTCAGGTCATCATCGCACAGGTTCATGGGATTGAGCCCTGCATTGGGCAGCATGGAACCTGCTTGGGATTCTCTCTCCCTCTCCCCCTTCCCACACTCTCTCTCCCTTAAGAATAATATAAAGTTAAAAAAAAAAAGTAAATATGGAAAACTGTAAGGAGCAAAGAAACAATTAGAGACATTGAGGTGTTTACATTTATAATAAAAAAGTGCTGTCAAAAATTATAATTTAAATAAGCAGAAACTGTTCATCCATCCTCCCCCAAACGTACTCACCTTTTATGTTCGTATTTTTCTGTTTTTGCTAATGCTTTTCCTGTTCCACTTATTTTCCTTATCTAAGAAAAGATATCAATTTTTGGTAAATATAAGGGAAATTGTTAACAGCAGAAACAAAAAATGTTGATATGCTGAAATGTTTCATAAATAAAGCTGCTTAGGTGAAATAATTAAGTACATACACTTGAAGTTTATTAATTTTTGATAGCTAACATTTCTGCAATAATAGGCAGGATGTGGTTCTTACCCCTCTATCTTCCAAGGTCCTCAACCTGGCCTCTAATTTGGCTCTGTTCTCAATTCCCATTGCAGAACTGGAATCTTCACCAAAAGCATCATACCGGATAGCCAAAACAGTTTTGGCTGCCAGCATTCGAGAAATCTAAAAGAGAACTTGAAGTTAGAGGCATTCAAACTATATTCCAAGTTGAGATATAAAAATCCTCAATAAGTTATCCATGAGAAAACTAGAGCAAGTCATGAACTCAATCATTCACTCTAGGATTTTTCCAAATCAGGAATTACAAAAGTATTATAAAATCATACAACTCAAGAAACCTATCTTATATCTGAATCTCTGCCACCATATAATGGGTAACTGGTTATATACACAACTACATTCGTTTTGGTGGAAAAAAGTATCTTGTAGTTCATATCTAAAATGAGCTCAAGCTGGAGAGGATGTGGAGAAACGGGAACCCTCTTGCACTGTTGGTGGGAATGCAAACTGATGCAGCTGCTCTGGAAAACAGTGTGGAAGTTCCTCAAAAAATTAAAAATAGATCTACCCTATGACCCAGCAATAGCACTGCTAGGAATTTACCCAAGGGATACAGGAGTGCTGATGCACAGGGGCACTTGTACCCCAATGTTTATAGCAGCACTTTCAACAACAACCAAATTATGGAAAGAGCCTAAATGTCCATCTACATCAACTGATGAATGGATAAAGAAGATGTGGTTTATATATACAATGGAATACTACTTGGCAATGAGAAAGAATGAAATCTGGCCATTTGTAGCAATGTGGATGGAACTGGAGAGTGTTATGCTAAGTGAAATAAGTCAGGCATAGAAAGATAGATAACCATATGTTTTCACTCATATGTGGATCCTGAGAAACTCAACAGAAGACCAGGGAGGGGTGGGGATAGGGGGAAAAAAAGTTAGAGAGGGAAGGAGACAAACCATAAGAGACTCTTAAATACTGAGAACAAACTGAGGGTTGATGTGGTGTAGGGGGAGGGGAAAGTGGGTGATGGGCATTGAGGAGGGCACTTGTTGGGATAAGCACTGGGTGTTGTATGGAAACCAATTTGACAGTAAATTACATATATAAAAAATAAGATAAAAAAATAAAATGAGCTCAAACTGCTCTTCTAATGTCTTCTTTTAATTTCTACTCAGTGACCTTAGTTCTATATCAAGAGGTCATCCAGAAAACGCGTAGCCCCCTTTTTAGGCTAATTAACACTTTACCAACCTCCTTCTTCTATCTGCTCTGAATTTTATAAAATTTCAGTTTCTATTAAATTATGTATCCTACCAAAAACCTTGAAAGTACTTAGTTGGTTTAAGATTCAGCTTTCTCATCTGTAAAACAAAGATACCTACTTCTCATACGTAGGTTTTTTTTTTTGTTTTTTTTTTTTTTAAAGTAAACTCTACACCCAACAAGGGGCTTGGAACTCATGGCCCCACAATCAAGAGGTCCATGCTCTACTGACTAAGTCAGCCAGGAGCCCTGAGTACACTTTCAGTGTATAGAAGTGCTTTTTAAAAAGCTCAAGAATTCACCATTCTCTATTTAATGAAAAGAAGTAGTAGAAAGATTTATTGCATATTACAGAGTAGGATATGGGTTATTTAGAGGAAAAAAAAGAAAAACGACCCACCTCAGGAGAACTGTAACTCACCTTTCCTTTGTGTTTGGGACTTGTTTGGCCTACAAGTGAAGCATGATAAATGAGTCCATACTTTGGAGTATCTCGTCTAGACTTGAGGGCTCTGAAGAGTGCCTTTTCTGCTCCAAGAATCTGAACTGTAGAAGCTGCGTGTTTGGCCAAATTCAAAAGAGAACCTTCAAAAGAAAAGAGGTAGTTACAAGGAATGCAATTCCAAGTATTTGAAAGTTCCATGTATTAAACACAAGACATATAGTCTAAGTATTTACAGCCACTACAGTAAATAAAAATAATTCAGATTCTATATAGTCTGGGATTCCCTAAAAAGCTTCAGCATTTGTGATTCATCCATGTAGCACCATGGGCAGAAGTTTGTAATGAATGCTTACGGTAACTGAAGGTTAAGACTATCAGTTCAATTATACTTATTTGCCTGAGAGATGGTATTACTATTCCACATTCCACCACCATACCATAGGGGATGATTTTGGACATCAAATATTCTACTTTTAGAGATGAAAAAAATATACAAATAAATGGAAACTCTCAGGACATCTCAGTAGAACTATGTGATAATCTTCTCACACTTTATTTACCTCTGTTGTTTAAGATATGGAGATGGAGATACACTTATATAAGTATAACCGGGTACTAAAAGGTGCTGGTTTGTTAAATTTATTATACAGATTTCGTAAGAACACACCCCCAACATTAATGCTCAACCACACAATTCATATTTAAAATTAAAAACATACTTCTGTTAATCCCTATATCTCTTACAACAAAAGGTTAGCTAAGCCTATGAAATTTCATATGTAGACAACAAAACCTGCCAGATGATCCCAACCTTGCAGCTGAAGGTATCTGAATGGCATATTTGTCTATTTAATGATGCAGTTACAGGAGCTATTCTAGTTTAGACATGGTGACAGATGATATGTTAAGATCTTCTGTGATGGATTATTCTCCAATAATATAACGAGCTAGTAACTCACTCTATTTGCAACTATTCAATTTTATAGTATTTTGTAGCATACCTTCTTTGTAAAATCACTATATACATGTTTGAAGTTTTATGATAAATTATTAAAAATATTTTGCACGTCAAATATATTAAAATAGCGTATTTTAAAATAGTGTATTTAATAGTGAACCAAATTCTCAATCAAGCATATATATCAACCCTTGTGATAACTATTCCTATTTTAATCTGTTGAGTTTTTAGTATCAGGAAATATTAACTGATTTCATCCTCCTGCACTTCATCTGAATATTCTAATTAATGGTAACAAACTTCTGAAAATGGACCATAAGTGTCTCAGAAGAGGTAGTGACTAAAGATGCCTTCATTATCCAAAAGGAAATCAGGCATACAAATTAGAATCATCATTGAACACTTACTTGGTCCTTGGTTCTCCCCAATATACTATCTACTTCTATTTTTTACCAAAAATTTCTAATAAATGTAATTTGAAGAGTAAAAAATAATCCTAGTAGAAAATAACTCAACTCTAAATATTCCTATTTACCAGTCACATTAAAATCATCACCTGCATGAGCAATGAGCCGTGCTCCCACTAATTCCCCAACCATGACTGTAACATTCGGTGCAATGGCCATCATTCGATTTTGTAGATATTCATAGAGCTGGGTTCTATACTCTGAGATTTCAATTACCTAGTATAAAGAACAAAGTGGATATGTCATAAATGATCTGAGTAAAAATTATATAAAAACCACCGTCTGAAACATTACAGTCCTTCCTAAATTATCACAGAACAGCTGTGCAATCCTGGGAAAATGAACCACTCCTTCAGTTTCTCATTTTAATACATATTTTATGAGATAATAAATGTAAACAACCTAATACGCTGCCTAAAAATGTTAGTCAACTATTAATTTGGTTAAGTGCTCAGCTTTGCCTCAGGTCATGATCTCACGGTTTGGGAGTTCAAGCCCTGCATCGGGCTCTGCGCTGACAGAGCAAAGCCTGCTTCAGATCCTCTGTCCCCCTCTTTCTGCCTCTTCCCTGTTCATGCTCTCTCTCAAAAACAAACATTAAAAAAAACACAAACAAACAAAAACTCCAAGGGCTAGACATTGTGTCATCCTCTTTGGTACTTTTTTTTTTTTTTTAAAGATTTTGTTTTTAAGTAATCTCTGTACCCAACATGGGGCTAGACTTTAAACCCTGAGATTAAAAGTCACATGCTCTATCAACTAAGCCAGCCAAGTGCCCCTTCTTTGTGATTCTTGTTTAACTATCTCCAAATGGGCAAAAAGGGGCTCTAGGCTACAAACACAGAGGCTGGAATTAAATAATTCAAACTGTAATTCTCGGTCTTCTTAATGGATTTATAATTCATTATCCAGACAATGCTGACAATACAAATAAATTAGATAGTGTTCTACTAACTTTACTTCAGTATTATTTCCCCCACTAAATATATAAATCAAGATGGCATCAGATGAGGTAGTGACTGAACACCCTCATATTTGTCAGGTGATTAGTAAATTTAAAAATCATCATTGCCATCAGAAAATTATTACATAGCTGGTTCCAACACAACTAGTTTCTCCATGTATAGTTTACCTGAGTGCAGAGATGTAGAATATTGCAAATATCTTCTTCTGAAACCTCTGTTCCCATTGATATCTCTGCAGCTGCTTTCACTTCTGCTTCAACTTCCTCTGGCAGTAATTCAGAAAGTTTAGCTGAGGCATAATTCTTCCTGTCGCCTATGGAATGTTTGCAGAGGATGAGGAAGAATCACTCTTCAACAAATTATATAAAACCCAAATAGTAACAAAACAAAACAAAACAAAACAAAACAAAACAAAACAAAACAAAACAAA
>NW_024412395.1:81093738-81130032 GCF_014898765.1 Herpailurus yagouaroundi | reverse complement strand
AAACAAAACAAAACAAAACAAAACAAAACAAAACAAAACAAAACAAAGGTAGAAATAAGCCAATGAAAAGGGTACCTAAACAAAACAAAAAGCAAACAAGTCTGACCTGGATATTTTTCTTATGTAAAGGCTTAATTTTAGAGCTTAAAATCTCTCCCCACATTTCAATTCAAAAAAAATATGAATTAGATAAAAACAAAATACCCCATGAAATAGGACTGATAATATTGTGACAATTTGTAGCCAAGGTTTCATTAAAGCCAGCGCCATGAATTCTTGCGGTGGTAATATGGTAATATAACATGAACCTGGTAAGTCCTATTTATCAACAATGCCCAAGCCCCTCTACTAATATTACTGTACTATTAATATAGAATATAATAGTAACAGCATAGACAGCATACTAGTTTTATTATTAATATAATGCACAATATACGAAGTCTACAGTTGTTCGTATTAATGGCAAATTCACTAGGAGATATATTCATCTGAAGATGCCATTTTCAGAAAAACCAAATTAGAGGGGCATCTGGGTGGTTCAGTCGGTTGAGTACCTGACTCTTGATTTTGGCTCAGGTCATGATCTTACAGTTTGTATCAGGTCATGATTTTACAGTTTGTGGGTTTGAGCCCTGCACTGGGCTCTGTGCTGTAAGTGTGGAGCCTGCTTGGAATTCTCTCTCATGCCCCATCTCTCTGCCCCTCCCCAGGTTGTGCTTGCTTGTGTTCTCTCTCTCAAAATAAATAAATGAACTTAAAAAAAGAAAAAAGAAAGGAAGGAAGGAAGGAAGGAAGGAAGGAAGGAAGGAAGGAAGGAAGGAAGGAAGGAAGAAAGGAAAGGAAAAACCAAATTAGAGAATGATGCTCTGTTGTACAGGCCATCAAAATCACAGATGACTGTATCTGAATTCTAACAGACACTAAGATCACTACACTCCCAAACACATAAAAGTCATAAGGAACTCTGGGAAGCTCAAGGAAAAAGCATTACTATAAACTCATGTTTTTGGATGCAAATAATTATTTTCAATGCCTTAAAAGATAAAGTTACTCACCAACTTTCTGTAAACACTTGCAGTATGTCAAATTATCTGAAATAATTTTTCCTAATTCAGGAAAATGCCAGCCATACCATTCTCTACACCGCATAATGTAGTTGTTTAGTTCTTTATCTAGATCATCTAACAAGGCTGCAGGAGATTAAGATGGAAAAGAAAAGAACTTTTAAAAAGGCTTTGAAAAACTGTGGTAAAATATACATAAAATTTACTATTTTAACCATTTTCAAGTGTAGGTTTCAGTGGCATCAAGTACATTCACAATGTTGAGCAACAGTCACCCACTATCCATTTCTAGAACTCTTTCATCATACCAAATGGAAACTCTGCACCCAATAAATAACACGCCATCCTCTCCTCCTCCCATCTCCTGGTTATCTCTTCTACTTCCATTCTCTATGAACTTGCCTGTTTTAGGTACCTCATAAGTGGAACCACACAATAGTAATGTTTTTTTATGTGGTTTATTTCTCCTAGCAGGTTTTCAAAACTCATATAACATGTTGTAACATGTATTAGAACTTCATTCCTTCTTAAAGATAAATAATAATCCATTGTGTGTATGTATTCCATTTTGTTTACCCATTCATCTGTTAACAGGTATATGGGTTGTTTCCATCTTTTGGCTATTGTGAATAACGCTACTGTGAACGCAGATGTATATATACCTGTGAGTATCTGCTTTCAATTCTTTGGAGTATATACCCAGAAATGCAATTGCCATTTAAAGGGATTTTTAAAACTAGAAACTGTTAAGAATCTGATGTTTTCAAAATTCATTTAATGACTTAGGAAAACGACCTATTACAAAGCCAAGTGAAAAAAGCACAATGCAATAGATCCTACTTAGTCATTTACTTCACGGAAAAACACACATCTGTTAACATCACTAGTGTTAATTCACGTTATTTCTACCTAGTTAAATTATGGGTGGTTTTCCTTCTCAATTCTGCATTTTCTAGTTTCTCTACTTCATTACTAAAAATTCTAACTGATCTCCTTTCCCTTCCTCAAGTGCTAACATTACAATAAATACAGTTTTAACAGGAGGAAAAAGTCATGAGGATTAGGCCTCCCACGGATTATACTTACAAATTGCCTGAACAATCATGGTATCCACTTTATCAGCACTAAATTTCAATCTATATCGGGACAAGCTGGGGATAAAAGGGAAAAATAAGAAATTACTGACAGCATCTATGAAAAGAACTAACAGCTTAAAAAATTGTTTAAAACCAATCCCCTTTTCTTGGAGCTGCATTATTTTAATCTTCCCAGCATGAGAAAATCAGTTGAACAAGAATACAATATGCAAAATCAGGGGCGCCTGGGTGTCTCAGTCAGTTTAAGCGTCCAACTCTTGGTTTCGGCTCAGATTGTGATCTCATGGTTCCTGGGTTCGAGCCCCAGGTCAGTGCAGAGCCTGCTTGGGATTCTCTCTCTACCCCTGCCCCACCCATGATCTCTCAAAATAAATAAAACAAACAGAATATAATTATGCAAAACCAGGAAATACACATTTAAATTTTTTAATGTTTATTTATTTTTGAGAGACAGAGAAACAGCATGCACCAACAGAGTGCGTGAGATCATGACCTGAGCTGAAGTCACTTAACAGACTCACTTAACTGACTACTCAAGAGCAACGTGGAAATACACATTTAAAAAGAAAATACATCTGTCCTGCTATAACCTATATTTCAGAAACATGAATTAATTTATGACAGACAAAAAGGATGATGCTGTGCAATGCAAGTCATATTGGCTCATACATGATTTTTACAAGGTATCAATGCTTTATACCAGTAGGTAAATAAAAGTACAGCACTGTTAACACCTGAAAACAGAAAGCCATGGAAGAACAAAATTGTACATAGGATTTTTTTAAATTTTACTTATATTTATTTATTCTTATGCTTTGTCTCCCTCCCTGTTTTTATATTATTTTTGCTTTCCCTCCCTTACGTTCATGTTTTGTATCTTGAAGTCCTCATAAGAGTGAAGTCATATATTTGTGTTTCTCTAATTTCATTTAGCTTAATACCCTCTAGTTTCATCTATAGTTGCAAATGACAAGATCTCATTCTTTTGATTGCTGAGTAAAATTCCATTGTGTGTACACACACACACACATCCATCAATGGACATCTGGGCTCTTTTCCATACTTTGGCTATTGTGGATAGAGCTACTATAAACATTGGGGTGCACATGTTCCTTTAAAACAGCACACCTGTATCCCCTGGATAAATACCTAGTAGCGCAATTGCTGGGTCGTAGGGTAGTTCTATTTTCAATTTTTTAAAAAATCTCCATACTATTTTCCAGAGTGGCTGTACTGGTTTGCATTCCCACCAGCAGTATACAAGGGTTCCTCTTTTTCCACATCCTCACCAACATCTGTTGTTGCCTGAGTTGTTATTGTTAGCCATTCTGACAGGTGTCAGGTGGTATTTCATTGTGGTTTTGATTTGTACTTCCCTGATGATGAGTGATGTTGAGCATGTTTTCATGTGTTGGTTGGCCATCTGGACGTCTTCTTTGGAGAAGTGTCTATTCATGTCTCTTGCCCATTTCTTCACTGGATTATTTGCTTTTTGGGTGTTGAGTTTGATATGTTCTTTATAGATTTTGGATACTAACCCTTTATCTGATATATCGTTTCAAGTATCTTCTCCCATTCTGTCAGTTGCCTTTTAGTTTTGCGGTTTACTCCGCTGTGCAGAAGCTTTTTATTTTGATGAGGTCCCAATAGTTCATTTTTGCTTTTGTTTCCCTTGCCTCCAGAGACGTGTTCAGCAAGAAGTTGCTGTGACCAAGACCAAAGAGGTTTTTGCCTGCTTTCTCTTTGAGGATTTTGATGGCTTCCTGTCTTACATTTAGGTCTTTCATCCATTTTGAGTTTATTTTTGTGTATGGTGTAGGAAAGTGGTCCAGGTTCATTTTTCTGCATGTCGCTGTCCAGTTTTCCCAGCACCACTTGCTGAAGAAACTGTCTTTATTCCATTCGATATTGTTTCGTGCTTTGTCAAAGATTAGCTGGCCATACGTTTTGTGTCCATTTCTGGGCTCTCTATTCTGTTCCATTGATCTGAGTGTCTGTTTTTGTGTCAGTACCATACTGTCTTGATGATTACAGCTTTGTAATACAGTTTGAAGTATGGGATTGTGATGCCTCCAGCTTTGGTTTTCTTTTAAGACTGCTTTGGCTATTCGGGGTCTTTTCTGGTTCCATACAAATTTCAGGATTGTTTGTTCTAGCTCTGTGAAGAACGCTGGTGTTATTTTGATAGGATTGCCATAAGGGTTTCTTAATCTTGGCACTGTTAACAATGCGGGCCAGATAATTCTTTGCTGTAGGGGCCTATTCTGTGTAGAGTGGATGTTTAGCAATATCCCTGGCCTCTACCCATTATGTTAGACCTGAACCCGTATGTCACAACCAAAAATATCTCTAGACACTACCAAATTTCCTCTACGGGATATTTAATTGCCCCTGATTGAGAACCACTACTGTTATACAATGCCAACTAATCAAAAGCTTGTACCTTGACTCAGTTTAGCTAGTAATGTTCTTTTAAAAATGCTTATTACATAGGGGCGCCTTGGTGGCTCAGTCAGTTGAGCATCTTGATTCCTGACTTCAGCTCAGGTAGTGATATCACAGTAAGTCCTGAGATACAGCCACTCGCACGCCACAGTAAGTGAAGCTGGCTCCAGATTCTTTCTCCCTCTACCCCTCCGCACAACCTCACACGTGCTTACTCTCTCGCTCAAAAAAAAAAAATGCTTGTTATAAAGTTCTTCTTGAGTTTTATGTATTTTGTTCATCTCCATAACTCAGTAGCTTTAACCGTTTCATTGATTTATGCTATGTTTTGTTCAAAGGTACAGATCTCTGTTTATAGTATTATTCCTTTTATATAAATTTAACGTGTCTTTTTAACTGTATTAACACATAGAGCTTTTTTAAAAGTTCATTTTGAGACAGCACTAATGGGGGAGGGGCAGAGAGAGGAGACAGACAGACACAGAATCCAAAGCAGGCTCCAGGCTCCAAGCCATCAGCCCAGAGCCTGACGCTAGGCTTGAACTCATGAAACTGTGAGATCGTGACCTGAGCCAAAAGGACACTTAACCAACTGAGCCAGCCAGGATTACAGGGCTATTTTTGATAGTGCTCTGGTTATAAAGTTGCATAGATTCTGAGTAGTCTACCTTTAATCCTATCTATTCTTCACCAAAAAATCCTGATAGTTTAGTACAATTTCACAATATGCCGAGCTTTTCGGGAAAACATACCACAGTAAAACAGAAATGGCTGTTCTTTTTTTTTTTTTAATGTTTATTTATTTTATTGTTTAAAATTTATTTATTTATTTATTTATTATTATTATTATTTTTTTAATATATGAAATTTATTGTCAAATTGGTTTCCATACAACACCCAGTGCTCATCCCAACAGGTGCCCTCCTCAATACCCATCACCCACCCTCCCCTCCCTCCCACCCCCCATCAACCCTCAGTTTGTTCTCAGTTTTTAACAGTCTCTTATGCTTTGGCTCTCTCCCACTCTAACCTTTTTTTTTTTTCTTTTCCCCTTCCCCTCCCCCATGGGTTTCTGTTAAATTTCTCAGGATCCACATAAGAGTGAAAACATATGGTATCTGTCTTTCTCTGTATGGCTTATTTCACTTAGCAGAACACTCTCCAGTTCCATCCACGTTGCTACGAAAGGCCATATTTCCTTTTTTCTCGTTGCCACGTAGTATTCCATTGTGTATATAAATCACAATTTCTTTATCCATTCATCAGTTGATGGACATTTAGGCTTTTTCCATCATTTGGCTATTGTTGAGAGTGCTGCTATAAACATTGGGGTACAAGTGCCCCTATGCATCAGTACTCCTGTACCCCTTGGATAAATTCCTAGCAGTGCTATTGCTGGGTCATAGGGTAGGTCTATTTTTAATTTTCTGAGGAACCTCCACACTGCTTTCCAGAGCGGCTGCACCAATTTGCAAGAAATGCCTGTTTTAATGGACCTCTGGTTAAACATGATAGGACAATGTGCTTCTCTTTGCCTTATTATAAAAATTCAATTAAAATCAGTAAAACAAGCAACACAGATACACAGCAGACCATAGCCGGTAAGAAAGTTCAGGAAGATGAAGACGGAGGGATAGCAAATGATTCAGCAGATACCAGAGAAAAGAAAAAAGAGAAAGCCCAAGTATTGTGGGACCCAATGCTCATAAGGCAGAGAATGCTTATGATGAGGACTGCCTGGTTTCCAGCCCTGGCTTCGTCACTTACCAGATAACTGACTTTGGGCATCAGATTCATCTATAAAACGAGGATACTACTACTACTACCTTCCTCATAAAATTATTATGAGAATTAAATTAGTATTTACAATATGGTTAAACCAGTGCAACATAATTGCTTATTAAACAGAAATAAGCGGACTTTGTTTTCCAGTAAATCTCACCTGTGTGCCAATCCAAGACACATAGCTGCCATTTCACGTGGTTCTACTCCAGGGATTAATCCATCCATCTGGGAACGAATTCCTCTCATAAGTTCATTAACAACAGGACTATGGATACAACTGAGATTCAGCTTTTCCTGTAAGAATAAGAATATCTGTATTAAGTTCCTAAAACCATTTAATTATTAAAATAGAACAGATTGAAATATTTATTTCTCAGTTTCTTAAAAAGCAGTTTCTAGTGTGTGGGGAGAACACCAAATGCAGATTTAAAGAATTTTTTTTAATATTTATTTTTGAAAAAGAGAGTATGTGAGCAGGGGAAGGGTAGAGAGAGAGGGAGACACAGAATTTGAAGTAGGCTCCAGGCTCTAGCTGTCAGCACAATGACCAACAGAGGGCTGGAACTCATCAGGCTGGGCTCAAACTCACAGACTGAGAGATCATGACCTGAGCTGAAGTTGGATGCTTAACTAAGTAAGTCACCTAGGGCCCCCAGACTTTTTTGACACGGTCCAGTACTATAAATGTACTTTCTCTTCCTTACGATGCTTCTCTTTGTAAAAAATATTTTAAGTAATCTCTATACCCAACATGGGTCTCAAACTCACAATCCCAAGATCAAGAGTTGCATGCTCCACCTACTGAGACAGCCAGGCGCTCCTGATTTTCTTAGTAACATTCTTTCCTCTAGCTTACTGTATTGTAAGAATACAGTATCTAATACGTGTTAACATACAGAATATGGGTTAATAAACTATGTATGTCATTGGTAAGACTTCTGATCAACAGTAGGCTTTTAGTAGTAAAATTTTGGGGGAGTCAAAAGTTATACACAGATTTTTGACTGTGTGTGCATGTGTGGGGGGATGGGTTGGCACCCCAACGCCTAAGTTGTTCAAGGGTTTACTATACAATTTTTTTACACACACACCTCCACACATTAATAAATTTTGTTCTGCACCCATTCATTTCTTTTCACTTTGCATTGTATTTGGTATTCAATTCAATAATTCATTGTATTGTGTTAGTTTATCCAATGCAAATAATGACATGCATGCAAAATTAGATGTATTACATCATGTTTAAGAAACAAATATTGGGGCGCCTGGGTGGCGCAGTCGGTTAAGCGTCCGACTTCAGCCAGGTCACGATCTCGCGGTCCGTGAGTTCGAGCCCCGCGTCGGGCTCTGGGCTGATGGCTCAGAGCCTGGAGCCTGTTTCCGATTCTGTGTCTCCCTCTCTCTCTGCCCCTCCCCCGTTCATGCTCTGTCTCTCTCTGTCCCCCCAAAAAATAAATAAACGTTGAAAAAAAAAATTAAAAAAAAAAAAAAAGAAACAAATATTTGGTATGTATGAGTGATCTTCAGTGTAAGTTTTTAAAACAGAGAAACTGAAAAGAAAAAAATAAAAATACCCATAATCCTACCATTCAACAATTTCTTCTGTACTATGCTAAAATCTAATGTTTTCAACAGAAAATTACAAACACTTGTGGGCACACCAAAGAATTAAGATAGAGATTGACATCATCACAGAAAACTTCATTACTTACCAGACAGTGTTAGAAATTCATTTAATTGAACTTCTTAAATTCACAATCCTGGACAAAAAACCCCCTCAAATCTACTTAGCATTTTCTTACCTAAAAAGACCTATATAACACGGGGTGCCTGGGTGGCTCAGTCAGTTGAGCATTTGACTCTGGCTCAGGTCATGATCTCATGGTTCATGCGTTCGAGCCCCATATCGGGCTTGCTGCTGTAAGCGCAGAGTCCACTTAGGATCTTCTGTCCCTCTCTCTTTGCCCCTCCCCAACTCGCACACATGCACTCTCTCAAAAATAAATAAAACAGTAAAAAAACAAAAACAAAAAAATGAAAAAAAACCACAAAACCCTACAACATAATATAAACCTTACTTCAAGAATTAGGGGTATAGAACACCTGGCTGGCTCAGTTGGAAGGAGCACAGAGGGTCTTGATCTCAGGGTTGTGAATTCAAGTCCCATGTTGAGCGTAGAGATTACTTAAATAAACAAACTTAAAAAAACCCCCAAAACAGAGGTATATTCACAAACACAATAATTAACCTGTCACTGTAAGATCTACAATAACCACTGAAGATCAAACTATCGCAACCGGCCCTCAAACTCTTCTTTTCGTTCTTGGGAGCCCATTTTTCCACTATTTCTACCAATCTCTAGAAACTCTACCCCCTGCTAAAGTTTTCTAATAAACACACACACTCAAAAGAAATGTCATGTTTCCATTTCTGTTGAAAGAAAAAGAAATGTGGCTGAACAAAGACATGGCAGGATACAGTGTTAACAGATTATCTCTGGGCAGCAAGATTAAAGCTATTTTTTTTTTAAATCATTTTAGGGGTATCAATATTTTCTACAATGACCAGGCATTATTTTTATATGCTTAGTACATAATGGAAATCAATTATTCTATAGGTAAAGGAGAAAAGATCAAGTATGAGAACTTAAAACAACCAACTCAATGCAAAGCCAAGTCTTTGTAGTTGCTAAGCTGTATGGTGAACTCTGATTAGCAGGCATGAAAAAAAAATTACCTTTATGACCCCTCCTAATTTAGCATCAGCTACAGCCAAGGGTTCATGAGCTTCTTTTACTATTTTCTTCAGAACTTTCTTCAGCTGCTTATTGATTTTGCCCTCCATCAGAGCTGTAAATGCTTTTGAGGAAAAAAAAAAAAAAATCAAAAGAATTCTCAAGTTTCTAATTTTAAGAACTTAAGCTCTCATTTAAACTTAAAAGATAAAGCAAAATAAACACTTCCTTTTACCTTTCAAAAAGGGTGAATTTAACATTACTTCTAAAATGAAATGATACATGTAAAAAACACTGAAGGAGTTACACATTTGAATTTCATCTGATCTTCCCACCCCCATTTCAGCTCTAGAATTGGGAATTAAAGCAGAACCAACATTCCTTTCCCTATGTAATAGGAAATCTACTCTTGAACTCAGAGCTAAAATCATAAAATGTTAGAAACAATCTATTCTGGAATCAAAAGTAAATTCCCTCTCCTATATCATTAATAAACAAACTGGCCTGTAAAAGGAGTATATTCATTTGGAAGGTCCTGCTGTGGGGTAAGGATGTCTGAGTGGAGGGCTTTTGCTAATCCTGATTCAGATATGTCATCAGGCCTCTGTTTGTAAACCTCCAGTGATGGGGAATTCCCCACTAAAGACAGCCTCTTCAATCTGAGACTGCTTTCATTTTTGGAAGGTTCTAAATCTTTTTTTTTTTTTTTTAATTTTTTTTTTTTCAACGTTTATTTATTTTTGGGACAGAGAGAGACAGAGCATGAACGGGCGAGGGGCAGAGAGAGAGGGAGACACAGAATCGGAAACAGGCTCCAGGCTCTGAGCCATCAGCCCAGAGCCCGACGCGGGGCTCGAACTCACGGACCGCGAGATCGTGACCTGGCTGAAGTCGGACGCTTAACCGACTGCGCCACCCAGGCGCCCCTAAATCTTTTAATTTGTAAGTCTCACTGTTCTTTAGGCTTACACTTAGATCTTCTGGACCCACATGGACTGACACCTCCTGTTATCTGTGATGGTTCTGGCTGAATTTAAAGTACTCCTGGCAGGAAGGAATTCTGTCACAATTTCTAAGGCCAGGCAATTTATGCTTTATCAGCCAGGTATCTGCTCTTTCCTGACCACATCTCCATCCATTTGAATTACAAGTCCATTTCACCTGTGTCTGGGAAGATGAAAGGTGAGGACAAAAATCATCTGGCTACCATTAAGCTCTTACAGAGGTTGAGACACTCTAAGAAGTTGAGACTCAAGCTATTTTCGTTAGGTTCCAACCATACTGTACAATACTGACTCCTTATGATCTGCCTTTCTAATAGGAGTTATCTTACTTGCTTTTATAATTAAAAAATTTCAACTTCCAGCTTCTATTCTCAATCTTGCATACCATCATTTATGCTTAGATTTATCTTCCCTTTATTATGAGAAAACCTGTTAATTACTTTTCATAATATGTATTTTTTTGTTAAGTTTATTTTTGAGACCGAGGGAGACAGTGTAGGGAGGAGGAGAGAGGGAGAGAGAATCCCAAGCACGCTGTGTGCTATCAGTGAGAACCCTGATGGAGAGCTCGATCTGGGCCGCCCCTGTAATATGTACTTTTATTTTTATTATTTATTTTTTTAATGTTTATTTATTTTTGAGACTGAGAGAGACAGAGCACGAATGGGAGAGGGGCAGAGAGAGAGGGAGACACAGAATCAGAAGCAGGCTCCAGGCTCTGAGCCATCAGCCCAGAGCCCGACGCGGGGCTCGAACTCACGGAGCGTGAGATCGTGACCTGAGCTGAAGTCGGACGCTTAACCGACTGAGCCACCCAGGAGCCCCTGTAATATGTATTTTTAAAAGATGGCAAACAGGGGCATGTGGGTGGCTCAGCTGGTTAAGCATCCAACTCTTGATTTCAGCTCAGGTCATGATCTGACAGTTCGTGGGATTGAGCCCCGAGTCAGGTTCCTGCCTGACATTGGAGAGACTGCTTGGAATCCCTGCTCTCTCTCCCTCTCAAAATAAATAAATAGACTTAAAAAATAAATAAATAAAACATGGGAAACAGAGATGGTGATGAAGTTAAGAGGACACTGAGTCTTGGGGCGCCTGGGTGGCTGAGTCGGTTAAGTGTCCGACTTCGGCTCATGTCTTGATCTCGCGGTTCATGGGTTCAAGCCCCGCATCGGGCTCTGTGCTGACAGCTCAGAGCCTGGAGCCTGTTTAAGATTCTGTGTCTCCCTCTCTCTCTGCTCCTCTCCCACTCGCACAGTCTCCCTCTGTCTCAAAAATAAACATTAAAAAAAAAAAATTTTTTTTTTTTAAAATAGAGGACACCGAGTCTTTATTCTACTTCACTAGCCACTTCCCAGTAATTTTCCCACTTCATCCAAATGTAGGCTGGCACCAAATTTTTCTGTGGCATTTGGAAGACTTGCAACTTGGAAATTAGACCGAGAGTAAAGATAAAGCTCTCCATACCAACAGCATATTTGAATTTCTAGGACCAATATAAATTTTTTTTTTAATTTTTTTTTTCAACGTTTATTTATTTTTGGGACAGAGAGAGACAGAGCATGAACGGCGAAGGGGCAGAGAGAGAGGGAGACACAGAATCGGAAACAGGCTCCAGGCTCTGAGCCATCAGCCCAGAGCCTGACGCGGGGCTCGAACTCACGGACCGTGAGATCGTGACCTGGCTGAAGTCGGACGCTTAACCAACTGCGCCACCCAGGCGCCCCTAAATTCTTTTTTTAAAATTCAACCTTTTATTTAAAAAAAAAAAAAGTTTATTTACTTATTTATTTAAGTAATCTCTACACCCAATGTGGGGCTCAAACTCATGACCCTGAGATCAAGAGTTACACTGCCCCTCCAACTGAGCCAGCCAAGCACCCCAAAGACTTTAAGTAGGCTCCACATCCAATGAGAGGCTTGAACTCATGACCGTGAGATCAAGAGTCTCATGCTCTACCAGCTGAGCCAGCCAGCTCCCCCCCCCCCCCATATAAATTCTTGACATCACAACAGATCAGACTGTTTCTTGGGCTATGGAGTTTTAAATGTACACTACCATATCTATAACCACTCAGTTTTGGTTCTGTCATACTATAATTGCTTTTTACAGGGAGTGGGAAGTTAATTTCCAGGAAAGACTACTCTCTTAATAAGGTGATATTGAGTTTCTGGTAAAAATAGATGAGAAAAGGCAGATTCCTGACAGAGCTCACTACTTTCATCCCTTTATCCAAAGTATTTATATGTTAGAATCTAGCAATTTGACAGCGAAGAACAATATAGTCTCTGCCTTCCTGGAAGGAAGATGGGTGGAGGGGGGTTGCCTTTAAATTCTTAGCTAGTATGGCATTTTAGCCATTTATTTTACAGTATTTTAAGGTATACCAAAAGCTCAGTAGGGAAATGAGATACCTCTCAAGCCTCAGTTTTTCTGTAAAGTAGTTATTAATATGTATCCCATAGGATTGTTTCAAGGATTAAACAACAATTTTGAAATGATGAGTACAAAATCTGACACACACTACATGATCAACATATTAGCTATTAATAGTAAAAATCTGGGGGCGCCTGGGTGGCTCAGCTGGTTGAGCATCTGCCTTCGGCTCAGGTCATGATCTCACAGCTCGTGGGTTCAAGGCCCCATGTCGGGCTCTGTGCTGACAGCTCAGAGCCTGGAGCCTGCTTCAGATTCTGTGTCTCCCTCTCTCTCTGCCCCTCCCTGACTCATGCTATTTCTCTCAATCTCAAAGATAAACATAAAGAAAAATTAAAATAGTAAAAATCTGCTTCATGCATGTCTGGGTAGAAGTAGACCATTTAATATGGACTGGTCGGAAATAGCCCAAAAAAGATTAAAGAAGTAATATGCAAAAGGGAATTCAAAAGAAGTTACTTGGGATCAGGGCCACTGCACTTTATAGCTTCAGCAGGAGCTGTTCAAATCAGTCTATGTGAATATTGCACACCCCACCCGAGTTGGAAAATAGCGAACACAATCTTTTTCCATAGAGTTTTAACAAAACTCTACCCATGTAATTTTAAAGCTGTGATAAACAGATCTTTTAAAAAATTCTCTAGGCAGGGAGGCACCTGGCTGGCTCAGTTGAAAGAACATGCAACTTGTGATCTTGGGGCCATGACTTCAAGCCCCAAGTTGGGTGTAGAGATTACTAAAAAAAAAATAAGAACAAAAACTAAAATTAAAAAAATTATCATTGTTGTGCTTTAATAGCTCTATGAGGCTTTAATTACTGACTTACTGATGCAGCAGCCCTAGAACTCTTTTTAAAAATTAAAAAATTGGTCTCATTATTGGGTCTTCCTTCAGCTACCCCACTGCCAATGTTGGGGCGGTCTATTAATATTGTAGCATGTTTAGTTAGATTCCTAATTTTTACAAGAGAATTATACTCCTCTTTTGTGGCTGATGAACAAAATTATTTGGGTCTAACATATTCTTGCCTAATTATAAGCCATATTCTTTATAGTCTACATTTTCAGATTATACCAACAAGCAGTTGGCTGACTTTATAGAACTTAAGCAACTGAAAAATCCATGATTAGAATTTTATATACAGTCTTCTTATTTTCCCTTATTTTCCCTAAGGGGGAAACAACCTTGTTAAGACCAACTGCTTATTAAAGCCAAACCTAGATGATACACCCTATTACTTTATGTCTGTTCTCCCATTATGAGGACTGGTTGAAGGATATGAGCCATCCATTCTTCATGTTCCCTTCAGATTAACTCTTAAGGCTCTGTGTAGGTTTCACACTAAAAAAAAAACCCCAAAAAGCTGCTTTATTATTATTTCAACTGTGAATCCTGGCTATTCTCAACTTTACCCTTGAATTAAAATCATCAGAGGGCTGTGCACTTGACTACATTACCTTGGTCCCTTGTAGAACAGCTTTTACTGAATTGTGCTTCAGCATTATGCTGTTGGTTTCCACAGGGAGATCAACTTAACCACTTCTCACACTCATCACATGGGGGGGGGAACAAGCCCTATGGTGAAAAAAGCTAACTCAATGTTGTCTCAGTGGTAGTGACGAATTAGAGTTAGATCACTTAAATTCAGTTCCAAAAAGAATGCATCATTGACAACATTGATTAAGGTTAACTCAGGCAACTGAAGCAAATAATCTTTTGATAATACATTGACAAGATTATAAATAAAACCAAAAAAAGCTAGTCTTTCACTTTACCTGCTAATGCTTCTGCTGTATCCTGAAATTTCTCAAAATGTTTTAGCTTTACTCTAGAAGGAAAAAAAAAAAAAAAAGAAAAGTTATGAGGGCAAATTGATTCTTCAAAAGCCATATATTTAGGAAAGAGGTTCTGGACTGTTTTCAAAGCACACACCAACAAAATAAATTTTCCTGTCACTGGGCATGAGGGTGCAAAGTTAGATAAATTCATATTAAAACAACTAGTTTCTCCAAATACTAAGTCAGTAATGTCTGGACTAAGAGAAGATTGTAGGGTTTGAAGGAAAAATAGCTAAGAGGTTTGGTACCACATCTCAACCACAGGAAAGATGTTGAAGCCTGAACATAACCTCTGTTGCTTAAATCTGGACACAGATGCCTTTTACTTTATGGAATAGGAGACCTTAGAAAAGGAATTAAGAGTACCTCTCAGGTCAGGAATCTCACAACACTGATTTGTCCATCTAGTACAAATGTCATTAAGAAATAGCTAATGGTCTGGGAATGCAAGCTGGTGCAGCCACTCTGGAAAACAGTAAGGAGGTTCCTCAAAAAACTAAAAATAGAACTACCCTACAACCCAGCAATTGCACTACTAGGCATTTATCCATGGGATACAGGTGTGGTGTTTCGAAGGGACACATGCACCCCCATGTTTATAGCAGCACTATCAACAATAGCCAAAGTATGGAAAGAGCCCAAATGGCCATCGATGGATGAATGGACAAAGATGTGGCATACAATGAAATCTTGCCATTTGCAATTACGTGGATGGAACTGGAGGGTATTATGCTAAGTATTAGAAAAAGACAAAAATCATATGACTTCACACATATGAGGACTTTAAGAGACAAAACAGATGAACATAAGGGAAGGGAAACAAAAATAACATAAAAACAGGGAGGGTGACAAAACAGTAGAGACTAAAAATACAGAGAACAAACTGAGGGTTACTAGAAGGGTTGGGGGGGGGTGAGCTAAATGGCTAAATGGGTAAAGGACATTAAGGAATCTACTCCTGAAATCATTGTTGCACTATATGCTAATTTGGATGTGAATTTTAAAACATAAAAAATTAAATTAAAAAAAAAAAAGAACCATGTTGCTTAATTTCCAAATATTTGTATTCTTAAAACCAATTTACTATTAGCTTGTAATATATTTCTGTTGACATTATAATATATGCCCTGTGAGATTTCAAGCTTTTGAAATTTACTGAATCATATTTTATTACCCAGCATATGGTTTATCTTAAAAAGGCATTCCATCGGAAATTGAAAATAATGTATGATACGGAATTTTGTGAGGTTTATCAATTATATCAAGGTATTCATTATTGTTTTTATCTAATCATTCTATCAATTATGAAGACAGTGATATAAAATTAATCTATTTTGTCTATGATTTTCATTAACACACAGTAAGAAATGTGACAAATAATTCAGGTGTATTTTTTTTAGAAGATAAATGAGACTTAAGCTCCTGTTGTTTAAGAAACTCTTCTATAAACAACAACAACAACAAATAGCTAATGGTCAAATCTGACTCCTTATTTTACTTAAGTTACCCTTATTTTACTCTCCTTCTTCCCAACACACTTATGTGCAAGGTAACATCATTTTATATTCAACAAAAATATACAGTTAACTCATAATTCATTGTTGTCAATGATGTATTCTTGTTGGAACTGAATATAAATGATCTAACTCAAATATTCGTCACTACCACTGAGACAACAATGAATCACGTTAACTCAGCCAAATGAAGCATACAGCCCTTTAAAAAGAAAAACTAGTCTTCTATTGTCCCTAAAATAGTATTGTCTTAATTAAGGAAGGTTTTCTTATCTGCCAGGGAACAAAAACCCTGGTGATCCCTTAAATACATTTAACAATACAAAGATTTTAGGAAAAAATAGTAATTTCGACTTATTGTGCCTCATCCCATCCCCATTTCCACCCTTTTGAAGTGGCATCTGTTGGGTGTCTATGCCTGCATAAACGCATACACAGATCTAAGAGAACCTGGAAACAATGGGATCACATATGTATCACTGAGAAGCATGATTTTCTTGGTATATCACAGTCCTCTCCCCAGGTCACCAAAGGATCTATAGATATACTACAATTTATTCAGCAATTCTATTACTTGGGCCCCCTGGTTAACTCAGCTGATAGAGCATGCAACTCTTGGATCTCGGGGTCATAAGTTCAAGCCCTGCACTGGGTGTAGAGATTACTTTAAAAAAACACACCTAAATGTTAACTAAATTCTTAATTTCAAGATGACTTACATTTTATTTGCTTTCTCTGGAGTTTCAAATTCTTTCCACAAACTATCAACCTCTTGAAGTTTCTTCTCATTCAAAACCTGTAACAAATATTTAAATGGCATAGCTTAGACATATATAACTACACTCTTCAAGTACAACTATACATGTAAAATGAGAGTGGTGAAAGCTATGTTCTCATTGAAATAATACCAATTTTTTACCCACCATAAATGCGTGATCAAATTAGCAGCTCAAGTGGCCCATTTAATAACTGGATGGAATTGAGTTGATGACTTTGTTTAAAACTTCCCATTTCGAAGGAGTCACTAACACCTTCACAAAACACAGGTTTTTTAATTTTTTAAAAATATTTATTCATTTTCGAAAAGAGAGAGAGAGAGAGAGAGAGAGAGAGAGAGAGACAGAGCGTGAGTGGGAGAGGGGCGAGCGACAGAATCTGAACCAGGCTCCAGGCTCTGGGCTGACAGCACAGAACGCAATGCGGGGCTTGGACTCACAAACCGTGAGATCATGACCTGAGCTAAAGTCGGACGCTTAACCGACTGAGCCACACAGGCGCACCAGCATATGTTTATACAACAACAAAAGACTTTATTTCCCTACTTTCTAGAATAAAGAATAAATTTTATTTACTGCTTATGATCACCCTAACATCAAAGTACTAAGGATTTCTCTAAAACTGAGATACTATCAATTTACATCCTGTTACAAGAAAACTTAAAATAAAAAGGGAAAAAAGGGGCACTTTAAATCTATGAAACAGTCATTAACAATTAGGCATATATATTTAAGGCTTTTTGACAGTCTTCTCAACCTTTTTATTTATGCATACTTTTCAGAATCACACTATACCATTTAGCATAACATGGACACAATTATAGGTTTTGACAACGTAGAATTAGACTGTATGAAAATATCACCATCTTATGCTCTTATAGAAGTTTAAGGTCTTTCTAAATTTTCCTTATTCTCCTTCAGAAAACAGTTTTGTATGTACACATGATGTATTTCTATAAGACATACTTTACTAGAAGTGCGGTTAATTGATCATATAGGAAATGCATATTTTATATTTGACAGATGCTACCAAAATGCCTTCAAGAGAGTCTATTAGTTTCATTTAAATCAAGAGTTAAAAGGGACGCCTGGGTGGCTCAGTCAGTTAAGCGTCCGACTTCGGCTCAGGTCATGTTCTCGCAGGTGAGTTTGAGCCCTGCGTTGGGCTCTGTGCTGGCAACTCAGAGCCTGGAGCCTGTTTCAGATTCTCTCTCTCTCTCTCTCTCTCTCTCTCTCTCTCTCTGCCCCTCCCCTGCTCACACTCTGTCTCTGTCTCTCAAAAATAAAAACAAACAAACAAAGAGTTAATAAAACATGTCCCACACTCTAATTCTTGATGGGATAAGTCAACTGCCCAAGCATAACACAGGGTAGACTCAATCCTAAAAACCATTTCCTCCAGATTTAACATCCTTGAAACTGACATGCCTTACAACTGATGGGAGGTAAATTTAATTAGCAGTGTAAAATAATAGCATATTAAATTTGGTGAAATATAATACGCAGATATTATGTCTTCTTGTGGGAAAAATACTGAACTGATAAATTTAAAACAATACCTTACTGATAAACATTTTATCAAATCCATTATCACAGAATATTTACACAGTAAGATTTACTGCCCAGTTACATCTAGTGTATATTTTTGTGATAAACATAATTACAATACTTCAAGTTGCATTTAATTTCTGTCAGACAAGTATGGCAAGATGATTTTAAGGAGGATTTGTTGTGGGGGTGCCTGGGTAGCTCAGTCAGTTGGGCATCTGCCTCTTGATCTGGGCTCAGGTCATGATCCTAGGGTTGTGGGATCAAGCCCTGTGTTGTGCTCCGTGCTGGGTGTGGGGCCGGGCTTGGGATTCCCTGCCCCACCCATCACCCTCTGCCTCTCTTCCTTAAAAAAGAAGGAGGGGAGGGAGAGGGAGAGAGGATTTGTTGTGTTCTTTAAATTTAATCTCATACAGACAAATTACATATATTCACAAAACTTGAGAAGTCGGTCAAAACAAATCGAAATGAAAAAACTTAAAAGAACAGAGTAAGAGCACTACATGATCACAAAACACAGTGTTTGTATTAAAAAATTACAAGCTGGGGTGTCTGGCTAGCTCAGTCAAGAGAGTATGTGACTCTTGATCTTGGGATTGTTAAGTTCGAGTCCCACGTTGGGCACAGAGTTTACTTAAAAATGAAATCTTTACAAAAATTACAAGCCACTAACAGTTTCTTTTCTTTTCTTTTTTTTTTTTTTAAGAGAGACAGAGAGTGAGCGAGCAAGCCCAATGCTGGGCTTGATCATGACCTGAGCCACCCAGGCACCTCTAACAGTTCTATTTTGTGTATCAGGAGAACTTCCAACAAATCTCATGAATGCACTGAAACATTAACTGTTACTTTTTGATTAAGTAAGTTCATAGAATAGTCCTAACTTTTGGAAATAGTTTGTTTAGAGAATGCAGCTAAAGCATACCCAAAAAGCTCATGAACTGCTGAGAGCGTATGTATCAAACAGGGGACATGACTCATGAGTAAAATTTACATTTTTTCCTAGTTGAAAAGCAAGATAACATTTGGGTAACAACTGGCATAGTTAAGAGATATTATCAGCATTCTAAAAGCAACAAGGAAAATGTAATGAAAACATTCATGACTACTCAAAGGTCTCCAAAGACTGTTACAAACAAAACCTTGTTACTAAATGTTTCCAATTGTGCTACAACATACTGAAGAGAACATTACTAATAAAGACAGTCTGAACAAAGTAAGAGGTAACTGCTACATTTTCTGTAAAATGTGCCTCAAATTTTAGTCATTTTCAGACAGAGAAATCTGAAAACATTTGTATACAAAGTCCATTTCAAGTTTTATCATTTTGGATGAAGATACAATAATTTCCATTTCCAAGTAGAAACTGTGTAGTTATTACCATTAAAACATTTAGCAGGCTGCGGAGCCTGGGTGGCTTAATCGACTTCAGCTTGGGTCATGATCTTGTAGTTTGTGAGTTCAAGCCCTGCGTCAGGCTGTCTGACAGCTCAGAGCCTGGAGCCTGCTTCAGATTCTGTCTTCCTCTCTTTCTCCCCCTCCCCCACTTGTGCTCAGTCTCTCTCTCAAAAATAAATAAACATTAAAAAAAATTTAGCAGGCTATTATTGTTCTTAGTTTTAAAACTGGTCTTTACATCTTATACATACTGTAAAGAGCAAGATTGTCTCTCACTCAGGTCAAGCAGTAACTTATGTCACAAGCAACCAAGGGCATTCCACTTAAGACCCCATACTGCGGAAACCAGCACCAGCTGAGACATACTCAGAAAAGATAACCAATAGAAACATAAGAGATTTGTCAATCAGGACTTAAGTCCTTTTTAAAATGGAAGATTTCTGCAGTAAACTGTCAACACTTTCTTAACACTGACCCTTTCACATCTGACCACATCAAAAAGGTAGCTGCTGTCCAAGACCCTGCCTGACTGATGTCTGAACAAAACAGATCTTCCACTGCTTGAATATAATAAGCAGTAAGTTCTGTGAGCTGACCTGGACCAGACCAAGGCCACATCTCAACTGTGTAATCAAAGACTTCCTTTCCCCCGTTCTATCTTATTTGTTGTGTAACCTGTCTTGTGCTTTGCTTTCTGTAATGTGTAAGAAGTCAAGTTAAACAGGTAGTGAAATGTTGAGTCTGGAATCCTGAACCTGAGTTATAATTATATTAACCTTGCTCTAACACTGAAAAAAGCTGATACTGTGGAAAGACACAATTCATTTGTGTGCCTGCCTTCACAGCATGAGACATACTTACAGATCAAACTAAATATCCATGGGGCTCCTGGGTGGCGCAGTCAATTAAGCATCTGACTCTTGATCTCGACTGAGGTCATGATCTCACGGTCCATGAGTTCGAGCCCCTCGTCAGGCTCTGTGCTGACAGTTTGGAGCCTAGAGCCTGCTTGGGATTCTGTCTCTCCCTCTCTCTGCCCCTCCCCTGCTTGTGCTCTGTCTCTCAAAATAAAATAAAATAAACTTAAAAAAAAACCCTAAATATCCAGGATTTGCTTCAAAACAATGTGGGGAGGGGAATGAGAGAGGACACAAAATGGGCCTGCTGAAGCTGAGTAATGGGGTACATGGAGAGTCTTTATATAATCTTCTACTTGTCTCCTTGAAAACTTTCACAATAAAAAGTAAAAACAAACGCATCCCACAGCATGCCAGATAGTCCTAGGGTATCCTCCTCTATTCCACACAGGCATGAAATTTATAAGCAGGAAAGGGCACATTATTATCAAAAGTGACTGTCCCTAATTTTCACTTTTTAATTGGTTATTTTGAGACTTCCTATGTTTTATTTAAATATTCAATGCTGGAGTGCCTGGGTGGCCCCACTTGGGCTCAGGTCATGATCTCAATGAGTTTGAGCCCTGCACTGGTGCAGAACCTGCTTGGGATTCTCTCTCTGCCCTTCCCCCACTTTCATGGGTGTGTCCACGTACGCTCTCACAACATAAATAAATTTAAAAAAATAAACATTCAATGCTAACCTAAAAAATTTTTTTTAATCTTTATTTACTTTTGAGAAAGAGAGCACGTGAGCGAGGGAGCAGGGGAGGAATGGGGGGGGGGGGGGGACACACAATCTGAAGCAGGCTCCAGACTGAGCAGTCAGCATAGAGCCCAAGGCAGGGCTTGAACTCACAAACCACGAAATCATGACCTGAGCCAAGCTGGGATGCTTAACTGACTGAACCACCCAGGCTCCCCTCAATGCTAACTTTTAAAGTTTTATTTCACAAACAAAATGGTTAAGCATTGTACTATGAAACTTGTGTGAGTTGTTACACAGGATGACTTGGAATAGTTTCAAGTGTGAATTATTCAAAAAGGAACAAATTGATACATGCAACATGGATTAGCTTCAAAAGCGTAAGTGAAAAAAGCCAGACACAAAAAAACTATTACTTCACTTACATGAAATATCTAGAAATGACAAAATTATACAGACAGTGGTTGCCTAGAGCTCGGTCTGACTTTGACTTGCAAATGGGCAGAACTTTACTTTTTAAGAGGAAGTACTCTAAACTGGATTGTAACTTGCACAGGTGTATAAATTCTACTAAAATGTATCAAACTGCACCACTTACAATAAGTGAGTTATACAGTATGTAAGCTATACTCAAATGCAGCTGGAAAACCATACTGCTCACTAATCATATTACACATGACCTGTGGTATACACCTAAAAAAAAAATCTCTTCCTCATGGCCTTGAGGAAATAAAAGAACACAAACAGAGAGCTGCACTCTACAATGTGATTATTAAAACCAAAAGATGCCTTTAATCTTGCTATGTGTGCCACACAACAAGGAACACAGGTTGAGTTTTTACAATATTCTAAAAATAACAACAGTTCTTTCAGTATTGTCTTTGTATTCACATATAACCATGTTAACACAGTAATTTTTTTAGAAAGTATTTAATTCTTTGTGAATCACTCTGTATATGTGGCTACATACACAGCGTATATATGCTATATACACACTGGAACATGATAACAGAATAAATGTATTCCTTACTATGACCTGAGGTTTAAAAAGTTTTAAAAATTTCTTGGGGCTCCTGGGTGGCTCAGTCGGTTGAATGTCCACTTGATTTTGGCTCAGGTCACCATCCCAGAGTGGTGACATCCAGCGCATCGGACTCTGCTGCTGAGCATGGAGCCTGCTTTAGATTTTCACCCCCACCCTTGTGTGTGCCTTCTCTTTCTCTCTCAAACTCAAACAAAACACCAAAACAACAACAACAACAAAAGCATTCGTATTAAAGCATGAATTTCATGCAAACCAATATAATTTTATACACCAGTGTTCTGAAAGATCATGAAAAGGGAGCTAATAATTTTGTACTACATATGCACTTTAATATAGAATTTATATACTGTAATATTCACCCTTCTCAAGTGTATGACTTACTTTTTAGCATATTTTCACAAAACTGTGCAACCACTATTAATTCCAGAACATTTTGTATGACTTTTATTAACAATCAGTAACTGCTATTAATCGCAAATATTTGGAAGTGAAATCATTATTTCAATATACTCAAGCCTTTAGTTATTTATCCATTACATGGAACCATAAACCACAATTTGAACAGTGACTTGCAGATAGATGGCATTAGAAACTGACAGAATACTCAAGACTTATTTTTGTGGAGAACATTCTTCATTAATAGAAACCAGTAATTTATTAAGAAACATGGTTAAGTGTTTTATGACCCAGGTCACTACAATTGTAAGTCAATTCCTTCCTAACAATCAGACGCACACAGTGGACTGCAGAGTTGCCCCTCTCTCTATCAGCATCCAGTGGACAGTACACAATGACTTCAATTTAGATGAAATTCATCCATATACACAAATTCAAAATATGACAGACCATGCTGGCTAAGAAAATTTGGGCACATGTGCAGAATTCTATTTAGGAATTTAGAAAAGATTGCCAAGAAGCTGGGAAAACGTAATAGACATACTCCACGTTCTAAAGCTTTCCAAAGTCCCTTAAAATTTCTAATATTGCAATTACAGACAACCCCAATGAGAAAAAATAAGCAAAGCTAGCTATTGGCTTTTACCATTTTATCTCTTAAAAAATAATAAGTAATGTACCAAGTGCGAATGGAACTGTATTTTCAAAAGTCTGAAGAAAACCTTAAAGTTTTCTCTAAACCAACATTTTGGAAAACTGCAGATTTTCCGCACTCATACCACAGTTTTTTGATTCATAGCTAGAATCTTACTATACATATTTTATCCATTTTTGCCTTAACAGCACATATATGAAAATTTTGTTTTTCGATGCTACATTTGTAGAACTCAGAAGACTGGCTAGCACATGGATAGCACTCAGTTTCTCATTCTTTCTAACAACTCTATAGCATCCTACTACACGAATGTCCCATTGCTCAATCAGCTCCGTGCTGATAAACTTCAAATTTCAAACTTTATTAAGACAACCAAATCTCAAATTGATTACCATCGGCCCAGATATCTCCCTTAGGTATTAAACTTAAAAAATGACGATTTAACAGACACCGCAAGTTTCACAGCCCAAACTGGACCTTTTTAGTATCCTCCCGTCTCCAAAAAAACCCAACCATCTTGTTTTTTTCTTCTCTTCGCTACCATCATACCCCACTCACTTCATTAGCCAAACCCACCAGTTCTACCTTCAAAATTTCTCCTGGTATTTATTTCCCTCCGTAGCAACCTTAATCCAAGCAATTTCATCTTGTCTACACTGATGCAAAAATATTCTTCCTTTCTTTCTTGCCTCCTATAATCTATTCTTCACACAGCAAAGCAACTTCATTAAGACAAGTTTAGATCAAGTCATCCCTCTGCTTAAAACCTTTCAATCATTGCTCAAAACCACTAAGAATAAACCCCAAACTCCTCACCTTTACCTGTGAAATTCTAATACAGCTCCCGCTCACCTCTCTCACCAAGCTAAATGCTCTAACACAGAACCCTGCGCCCCAAACGGCGGGGCCACGTGTTCACCGAAACATGCCTCCCAGGCCCAAAGCCTTCCCCCACCTCTCAAGGCAGGAGGACACAAACGGCTCCCACGCGATCCTGAGCAGTGCTGTCTTCTTACGTCTTTCCCTGTCCTCGCCGGCCCAACACCAGCCTCCCCACTCCAATGGCTCAATCTCCAACCTACCTTAAAGATGGCGTAGCCGACAGACGTTTCAAATAGCACCAACATGGTGAGGCCGGATTAGGGCCCTGAGCGGCCCGCCGCGAGCTCTGTTATCAGTGAAAAGAAATCAAACTTTCGGCCCGAAAGGTCCGCAAGGCCGCAGCGGGCCAAGCACAAAGCAGCACGCCTTCTTGCAAAGAACCACACCACGTTGCCTAAAGATCCCACACCACACTGCGCAAAGAACGCCTGAAAGGGCCCCTCCTTCTCCAAGGATTCTGGGATATTGCGTCACTTCCGACGGAGAGCGTGCGGTTGCTTCCGATACGTTCCCGCCATCGGAGTTGGGGGGGAGGGGGAGGAGAGAAAAAAAAAAAAAAAAAGACCGTGTTGTTGCGAGATTTCTTAGGGACTAAAGCGAGCTTTTAAGTGGCTGGACTGCAGGGAAATCCAAAAGGGGAAAAACTTCCCTTTTTATTATTTTTGAAAGGCCCACATAGGATATATTTTACTTTAAGAGAAATGCACAGCTGTCTCGTCTGTTTACCCCAGGCATCTGGAATCTGGGAAATGCTAGCCCTTTAACTTTGCTCCCTGGATAGCCCTGCCTTGAAGTGAACTCAGGGTGACACCATCCATGACTGTCGCTGTATTTGCGAGCATTCCTGGCCGTTCTCTTCTCTCTGGCAAATTGATTTTTAGCATAAATGTCTTTCATACATACGTACGCCTCTCCCATTTTTGCTGCAATGATTCTAGGGTATGCATTTAGACTTTATGTCCTTGTCTTAGTGTAATTTGCTTTTCTGGGACTTTTCAGTTTGAGTGACTGATTTCAATACCTCAATTATTCCACAAGTCTGGCTTTCAATAGGAGTGAAATTTCCTTCCTCACTTCCCAGGCTTTATACGCGGATTGCGTGAAAGCATTAAGTTGCAACCTGATGAAAGTTTTGGAACACCAAGTAACTTGATTTTTTTTTCAAGCAGCTCTGCAACCTGGGATCAAATCCTGGACTGAATAACAGGAAAGATGAAGGTGGCGGGGGTCGAGGGTGGCGTGGGGGTGGGACTGGGGGCTGGGGCCCCCCCCGCGCGGGGGCCCGGGAGTACAGACAAGAGCATGGTTGATTATAGCCATAGGATTCGGTGTGATCAGGGAGGAAAGAGATACTAATATGGCTTGATTAGGAAAGGAAGGGTGAATGGGGTGGCTGGATGAAGTGGAAGCACCGTGTCTGTTTGTGGTGTTATATAATTTCACAATATATATCATCTTTTTTTATCTAGTTTTTTTTTCTGAAGATTTTTTTTTTTTTAAGTAATCGCTACATCCAACTTGAGGCTCAAACTTACAACCCCCAGGGATAAAAGTGTCATGCTCTACGGACAGAGCCAGCCAGGTGCCCCTGTCTAGTTTTAACTGAAGAGTTATCTGCTAGAAGGAGCATTCTGTATCTTACACTTAATTATATCTGTATAGGGCATCATGTTGTACTAGTCACGAAGTAGGCTCTCATTAAATAATTCTTAACCATTTAATGAATGAATGTTTGCAGGAAGTAAAATTCTTTTTCTTGCATCTAAAGTTTGCATTTTTTGCTCAAAGAGAAATGAAACCACTTATTCAATAAGAAATCTTTTTACTGTGCTTCTCCAAAAAGTTGTATTTGCACATTGCCATTTATATAATCAGCCCAGTGATGCATTAGTCAGGGGTTCTGAGCTGACTCTGGATTTGGATTTGGATCTTGGCCAAATAAAGTAATTCTCCGAAAAATTCCCTGTTGCAAGAGAAAAGTAAGAGATTCAATACTTTATTAAATTAAACAAACTACTAGATCAAGGGGAGATAGCACAAAGAAGTATAAGGAAGAGAATATGGGAGAGTATAGATAACCCAGAAGAGGGATTTATTACTTTATTAGTGGTTTAACATGGTAAAAGGACAAAGGTAAGAAACATGGTTCTTTTGTTCACTCCCCACCCTCCAGCCCTATCCCTGTCCCAGCTGGAATATAAGCTCCATGAAGGTTCATTGCTGGATGCCCAGTACCAAGTGAGTATCTGGCACATGGTAGGGACTCCATAAGTACAAATAGTGATGGGTGCATGAACAACTGGAATGAATAATGGGATTAAATTATTTCTAGGTGCCAGTAGAGGCTTCATGTACTTTTGGGGATGGACTGATAATAGCAAAAGAGATCCTTCTGTTACGAGACCTTTGATGTGCCTTGTAATAAATAGAAGGAGATGTTTTGGATCTTTCATGTAGTTCAAGTAGTAAACATCTTTTATGTAGTCAACAACTATGAATGTTTACTCTCTGTCAGGCTTTATTATAAGCACTAAGGACATACCAATGAATAAAACATGGAAAAACCTCCACACTTCATGAAACTTATATTCTAGTAAGGGGAAACTAAATAAATAAATATCTAGTATATTAGAGAGTACTAGATACTACAGAGAAAAATAAAGCAGGACAGGGGAATAAGATATTCTAGGATGGTAAGGAAAGGCCTCATTTAAGTGACATTTGAATAAATGACTTTAGGGGCTCAGTCAGTTAGGTGTCCAACTCGTAGTTTTGGCTTGGGTCATGATCTCACGGTTTGTGAGTTCAAGCCCCTCATCAGGCTCTGTGATGATAGTGCCCCTCCTGTGCACGTGCACTCACTCTCTCTCTCTCAAAACAAATAAATAAACTTAAAAAAGAAAGCAAATATGGCAAAACACTAACAATTAAAAAAAATGACTTTAGGGAGCCAACCATCGTGATATCTAGAGGAGAAGTGTTTCAGGCAAAGAGAACAGTTTATTCAAAGAAACCAAGCAGGAGTTTGCCTGGTATGTTCTCAGAACAGTATGACGGGTATTGGAGTGACTATAAATGACCCCATTTTAAAATAATGAATTAACATTTTTATCAGTGTAACAATTAGTATTTTTTTCAGTGCTCATCATATGCATCATATGATATAATCCTTAAACAAATTTAGACAATAGGTACTCTTTTTTTTAAGTCAACTCTTTTTTTTTTTTTTTTTTTTTTGAGAGAGGGAGAGCAAGTGTGCACGTGCATGCACAAACAGGGGAGAGAGGCAGAGGGAGAGAGAATCTTTTTTTTTTTTTTATGTCTATTTATTTTTGTAGAGAGATAGAGCGTGAGCGGAGGAGGGGCAGAGACAGGGAGACACAGAATATGAAGCAGGCTCCAGGCTCTGAGCTGTCAGCACAGAGCCCTATGCAGGGCTTGAACCCGTGAACCACGAGATCATGACCTGAGCCGAAGTCGGACACTTAACCAACTGAGCCACTGAGGCTCCCTGAGAGAGAGAATCTTAAGCACGCTCCACACTCAGCATGGAGCCCAATGTGAGACTTGATCTCATGATCCTGGGATCATGACCTGAACCAAAATTAAGAGTAGGATGCTCAACTGACTGAACCACCCAGGTACCCCAATTGGTACTCTTATTATTACCCCCATTTGCCTTTTCAGAGAAGTTAAGAACCCAAGAGAACACAATCTCCGTCACTGTATCCTTTAGGAATCCCCAGAGGATGGGCCATAGAGACTGTTTCTATTATAGAATTGAGCTGTTGCCTGTCGCTTTGTATTCCCTTGCAGACTCCCTGGTGTCTGCTAGTATTGCCATCTTTCTGCTGTTGACTGCTGCCACATTTTTGAACACAGGCGATGTCCACACCATTGCCCATTTTCTGCAGACTACCACCATCAGGGGTTCTTGTTCTTCTCCAGGTAGGAGGGAAGCAGCTTTTGTGCTTCCTAACCTGTTCTTTGGTGAGACATATTTTTCTTTTTGCAAAAGTCCTCTCCTTCCAGAGACCACAGGTACTTGGAGGAAAGAGAGGTAGTTAGGACATAGGTTGGAAACAGGTTCAAACTTCAGACCATCTGTTCTAACAGCCATGTTTTACTTCTCAGTCTGGCTCATGCAACTAAATACAGGATGGTTTCCTCTCATGAGCCTATTGTTGCTCTCTTCAATCTGTCATTTTCTGAGGACTTCCTGCCACCAGATCAGTACCTGAATGAAATCTTAAAAAAAATTTTTTTTAAATGTTTATTTATTTTTGGGGCACCTGGGTGGCTCAGTCGGTTAAGCGTCCGACTTCGGCTCAGGTCATGATCTCTCAGTCTGTGAGTTCGAGCCCCGCGTCGGGCTCTGTGCTGACAGCTCAGAGCCTGGAGCCTGTTTCGGATTCTGTGTCTCCCTCTCTCTGACCCTCCCCTGTTCATGCTCTGTCTCTCTCTGTCTCAAAAATAAACGTTAAAAAAAATTTAAATGTTTATTTATTTTTGAGAGAGAGAGAGCTACAGAGAGTGAGTGGGGGAGGGGCAGAGAGGGAGAGGGAGACACAGAATCTGAAGCAGGCTCCAGGCTCCGAGCTGACAGCACAGAGCCCGACACAGGGCTCTAACTCATGAACCGTGAGATCATGGCCTGAGCTGAAGTTGGACTGAGTCATGCAAGTGCCTCTGAAATCTTTTTTTTCTTAAGATTTTAGTTTTAAGTAATCTGTACATCCAATCTCAAACTCACAACCCTGAGATCAAGAGTTGCATGCTTTACTGACTGAGCTAGCCAGGCACCCCCTGAATGAAAATATTAATGTCTTTCCCTTATTTACCCTACATACTCTAGACCCTGTGTAAATCAAGAGCATCTGTTTCAATTGAGTTCCTATTTTAGTTGAAAAGTTCCCTGAACATTAAAAAATTTTTTCCTGAACATTGAGACATAACAGTTTGAATAGCCTCCAGAGAGGGTAGTCTACCCAGAAAACACAGAGGTGATATGTTTTGGGGAGCCAACTCTTCAAAACAGCCCAAGAAAATCTCATCTCTGACCAGTTAAATTATACTTACACTCTTTCATCATTTTCTTGTGAGCTTGTACAAAATGAGCAATTCCCTCTAAAGTTATTAACTCTAGATTCATGGTCAAAATTGAGTTTCTTGTAAAACTAAGGTCCAGATCCTCAACTACATCATGGTATGGGCCTGAGCAGACTATTGGCAGGTCTCTAGTTTTGACATCAGCACCTCTGCTCCAACTTCAACATTCCTTGCCCTCAGGGGACTTTCTTTTTCAAAAAATAAGATCTATGCATGTGTAACAATTATAAAATTGTAAAAGGTAGCTCATTCATTTATATGCCTGCAACATACTAGACGCTATACTTTGTTCTGGTCATTCAAAGACGTACAATACATAATCTGTCCTGAAACTGCTGCTGATTGATGGGGAAAGCCTACTAGTACAAACACAATTACAATGTAGCAGAGGGGCACCTGGGTGGCTCAGTCCGTTAAGCGACGGACTTCGGCTCAGGTCATGGTCTCATGGTTCAGGAGTTTGAGCCCTGTGTCGGGCTCTCTGTTGACAGCTCAGAGCCTGAAACCTGCTTCACATTCTGTGTCTCCCTCTCTCTGCCCCTCCCCCATGCTCTCTCTCTCTTAAAAATAAGTAAACATTAAAAAAACAAACAATGTAGCAGGAGTTCAAATCTCAGCTTCATCACCTACTATTTGATGGATCTTAAGTCCTCGGGTAAATGATTTAACCTCTTTGGCACTTTTCTAGTATGTAAAATAGAAGTAACATCTACCTCAAAGAGTTATTGTGACTATTAAACAAGATAGTATCTTTGTTTGACTTAACCTAAGTGCTCAGTAAATGGCACGTAATTAAATTAAATTAAGACAATAATTCAAATAGACCATAGGAGGGAGATATCAAGAAGGAAACTAAAGAAATGTGGAACAAAATTCACACCACTTGCTTCCACTAAGGGTAAACATACATATCACATCCTACAGATAGGAAACAAACATACAAACACAACTTTGTGCCCCAAGAAAACAAAAACAAAACACAACAAAACCAGGTTTCAGTTCTAGATACGGGATTAAGTGAAATTTTGAGACTTTGTGTAACTTATACTCTCAAACAAAAACAACTCTATCCCTGCCTTTTGCAATGCTAATACCTGAAGATAAGGGAAAAGCTTTACAGATGAGATACACCTGTGAGAAAATCGCTGTTTTTTTTTTTTTGTTGTTGTTGTTGTTTTTTGTTTTTTTTTTTTTCCTCTGTTAACAGAACCTTGGTAACCAAACTGAGTATTTTCCTTTTAATATATGTTTTGTGTATACTCAATAGGAGTGTCTTTATTTAGGGTGGGGGGTGGCCATGTGACCAATAATGTAACTAACCTTGGAGACTGCGTTCAACCCAATGGGCAATCAATCAATCATGCCTATGTGATGAAGCCTTTATAAAAACTCTGTACCTGGAAGCTCAAATGAGCTTCCCTGGTTGGTAATCCTCTATGAATATTGTCAAACATCAACACTGGGAGAGTAACAATGTGTCAACTGCATGAGGAAGGACATTGAAAGTTTTATGTTTGAAGTGCTCCCAGATTTTTGCCTTTTATGTGCTCCTTTCATGAGCTGATTTTGATATGTATCCTTTTCCTTTAAGAAATAGTAACCATGGTGGGGGTGGAGGGGTGGGCGGAGGGGCCCGGCTGGCTCACTCTGTGGAGCATGAAACTCTTGATCTTGGGGTTGTGAGTTTGAGCCCCACTTTGTGTGTGGGGATAACTTAAAAATTAAAAAATTTTTAAAAATTGTAACCATGAGTATAAAACAGCTTTTAGTAAGTTCTGTGAGTCCTTCTAGTATTACCAAACCTGAGGGTGGTTTTGGGAACCCTCTAAAATTTGCATTTAGTGTCAGAGTAAGGGCAGTCTTGTGGAAAGTGTGTGCTCCCTAAACATGATAGTTGGCTCCAAACCTTACAGTTTGGCTAACTTCAGGCATATGGATTGAGTAAAAAGACAAGAGAACTTTAAAATGATTCACTTGGTTTATGTAACACATGTATGAATGATCCTGAATGTGTGGTAGAACGGAAATCTAAATAGAGTAGGACCTGTTGTTTCTAACTTGTCTGGAGCTTCATGATCTCTTGAGAAGTATAAGGGTTCTGGAGGCATGACTTTTTCTCTCTCCTTTCTCAAAGGGAAATAGGAAAGTCTTATGGAAATATACAAATGAACTAAGCCACATTGGAGAGAAAAGCTCTATGTATAGACGAGGTGTTAATAAATCTTAAAGTTGTGCCCCTAGATTGGTCTATTATCTGCACAAGTATTACATAACAGTGCATAATGACACAAGGGGAGATCCAGTTATAAAATTCTTCAGAAATTCCTAGCTTTCCCAGGATTCAAATAAGATTCTTCTATTGTGTGAAATATTTTCTGAGTAAACATGCAGCGTACTTTGCATATTTCCAAAAAAAAAAAGATAGATTATAACTTATCTAAAGTTTAACAGAACTCTTATTTTGATTGACTTACAGAGATTAATACTTGTATGACTTGTATTTATATCTTGTCTGCTCTGATAACTCTTTAAAAGATTACAATTTTGGGGGCATCTGGGTGGCTCAGTCAGTTAAGTGTCTGACTTCGGCTGAGGTCATGGTTCATGGGTTCGAGCCCTGCATTGGGCTTTGCACTGACAGCGTGGAACCTGCGTAGAATTCTCTTTCCCCCTCCTCTCTCTGCCTCTCCCCTGCTCGCACTTTCTCAAAATAAATAAATAAAATTTTTAAAAATTTAAAAATTTTTTTTCTCCGATAAATTTTAAAAATATCGTCCTCACATTCAAACTTCAAATTCAAAATAGTAAAACTGTTATACACCTAAACTTTATTTGGAGTTTCCTAGACAAGCCACAAAGAGGTTCACTTTCACCTGGTAAATGGAGATGATGTTAATCATAATTAAATATATTTGGCATTCTCCAGATATTTAATTATTTTATCACTACTATGAAAATTCTCTTGTCTCTCAAGCTCAAAATCTGAGAAGAGCTGCTAAATAAAAAAGAAAAGCTCAGAGTGCCTGGCTGGCTCAGTTGGTAGAGCATGTGACTCCTGATCTTGGGGTTATGAGTTCAAGCCCTCTGTTGGGTATAGAGATTACATAAAACAAAACAAAACAAAAAAAAAAAACAACAAAAAAAAGCCTTAAAAATAAAAGCCTAATTCCTATAAGGTAATTATATATATATATATATATATATATATATATATTTATTTATATATACACAATCAAAATGATATCAATTTTTGGTAGGAGTAGGATTCAGTAATTGTATACTTTTTAGGTTGGCTAGAAACATGCTCATGTTCACATACAAAGACAGTGCATTAGTTTCCTATTGTTGTAACAAATTACCACAAATTTAGTGGCTTAAAACAACACAAATTTGTTGTCTGATAGTGGTAGGTACAAAATGGGCTTCATGAGGCTAAAGTCAGTGTGTCAGCAAGACATCTAGAGCTTGTAGGCTCCAGGAGGGAATCTTTTTTTTGCCTTTTCCAACTTCTGAAGGTTTCCCACATTCATGGCTCGGCTTCAGTTGTTACATCTCCTCCTCAGACTCTATCTTGCCTCCTTATTTTAATTATAAGGACTCTTATGATAATATTGGGTGCATCTGAATAATTAAGAATAACCTCCCTATCTCAAGATTCTTTTTTATTTAAGCCAATAACTTTTTATTTAAGGAATTTTACATGTGATTGCTGCCACTGCCAATCACCATAGTTCCTCCAAAGTCAGAATCATAATCTTCAAAAAATTCCTTTTAAAAAGAACTTTTTGGGGGTGCCTGGGTGGCTCAGTTCGTTGTGTGTGCAACTTTGGCTGCGGTCATGATCTCATAGTTTGTGAGTTTGAGCCCTGCATCAGGCTCTTTGCTGTCAGTGCAGGGGCCTGCTTCAGATCCTCTGCCCCCTCCCCACTCTCTCTCTCTAAAATAAATAAAGTTAAAATAAAAAAAAAAGAACTGTTGTTCAATCCACAGTTGTCACTGTCAGTCCAGAGTTCTTTCAGTTGGACTTTTTTGATCTCCACTTGAATATGGACAGACTTTTAAAATTCTCCACCTGTAATCTTTGGGATCCAATTTCTTTCGGGCCACGTTCAGGGTCACAGTCGATGGATCTGCCTGGTTCTCAATTTCGAATACCCTCTGAATGTGAATGAGTTCAAATCATATTCACTCCTAAACTACCACACCCTAGAACTGTACAGATTGTTCAGATATGCCAATACCTAAAATTAAAAAAAAAAAAATACTATTAGGTCTCTCACAAGTTTTAGCAGATAGATGTCTTATAATTCTTTCCCACAGATCTAACATATAAGAAATGTGAATAAAGGAAACCACATATGTACTCTATGAGGTGTTTCCAATAATGTAGGTCTACAGAAAAAGCCCCGTTGGGATAGACCTCAATTCCCATCTCAAGATTCTTTTTTTAAAAAATTTTTTAAACATTTATTTATTTTTGAGACAGAGGGAGACAGTGCGAGTGGGAGAGGGGCAGAGAGAGAGGGAGACACAGAATCTGAAACAGGCTCCAGGCTCTGAGCCGTCAGCACAGAGCCTGACGCGGGGCTTGAACCCACGGACCGCGAGATCATGACCTGAGCCGAAATCAGACGCCCAACCGACTGAGCCACCCAGGCGCCCCTCCCATCTCAAGATTCTTAACTTAATTGCATTTGCAAATTCCTTTTGCTATGTATGGTAACATTCACAGGTTCTAGGGCTAGAAATGGGCACTTTTTGGTGGGGGCATTATTCTGCCTATCACAGAGAGGCACCATAACTCTCAAAAAATCAGTTACTCTTAAAAAAAGTCAGTTATTCTTGGGGGGCCTGGGTGGCTCAGTCAGTTAAGTGTCTGACTCTTGGTTTTGGCTCAGGTCACAATCTCATGGTTCGTGAGTTCAAGACCTGTGTAAGGTTCTGCGCTGGCAGTGTGGAGTCTGCTTGGGAATCTTTCTCCCCTCTCTCTCATTCCCTCTCCCCCTCAAAAATAAATAAATAAACATTAAAAAAAATTTTTTTTGAATCAGTTACTCTTTTTAAAAAGATGAGTGATTTTATTTCTAGGTACCTGGAAATAATATGGTAATTTAAGAAAAACAGCCATTTTTTAAGGAATGCATTCTGAGCCACCCAGACCCCCCATTTTTTAAAAGTTTATTTTATTTTGAAAGAGAGAGAGAAAGAATGAGTGGCAGAGGGACAGAGGGAGAAGAAGACAGAAGAGAATCTCAAGCAGGCTCCATACTCTGCACTGAGCCCCACAGGGGGCTTCATCTCATGACTGTGAGATCATGACCTGAGCCAAAATGAAGAGTCAGACAATCAACTGTCAAGGAAAGCATTCTAAAGTATGTAGAGATGAAATGACATGTCTGGAGTTTGCCCTAAGAGAATTCAGGAGAGAAAGAAGACGACAGAGAGGAAGGAAGTGTGCCAAATCTTGATGCTTTTTTTATCTGGGTGATGTATATTTGGGGATGTGAAAAGGTGGCTAAAGAAGATACAATTTGAGTCCTGCTAAATAGATGAGAAACCTATAGAGAGTGATCCAAGTAAAGAGAACTTTCCCTCACCTTTTAAAATGTTTTGTATTTTATGATGCTTTGACATCTTAGGACCTTAGGGACCCAGAGAGGAACTGCCCCTCCCAGAGGTAGTAAAGAACTTGCCTGAGAATAAGCCTTTGATAAGCAAACCAACCAATCCTGAGTCCACCCCTCCTTTTACCAGGTTCCTGCAATTGAGGACACTAACCTCCCACCCTAAATCACTCTAGGGCCAGGTACTGGGCACCAGGGAACCATTCTTATAGCTGGGAGCCCAGGGAAATCAAACTATCCAATCCTAAACCTGCTTAGTTTGCTTATCCTGCCTCACCCCTTCCTTCCCATGAAAACCCAAAGAAAAGCTTTAGCCTACACTTTCCCCTCACTCTGTCTGCCTCATGGTGCTTGCCGTGTGGTCTTGTGTGGTGTGCCATGCCTCCTGCTTCTAGGGATCCATGAGTATAAAAACTTCTTCCTTTATGCCAGTTTCTGTGTCTCCATGTCTTACGATACCTGGCTAAAACAAATCTCGAGTACATTTTAAAGTAATCATGCCCTTCCTAAAACAAAACCATATGAGGAGTTAGAAGAATACTACAGATGTAAGCTCAGCAAAAGTAGAGCCTTTATGTGTTTTGTTCACTGCTGAAAGTGGAACGCAACTATAACAAACAAACAAACAAACAAACAAACAAACAAACAAATCTATGTGGCATTTACATGGCAAGTGGATGGTGGGCTACAATGAACCCAGTATCTGTCGATGAAAAGATGGTTAGTCATGAGATGCAGTGGCAAAACATTTGGCAGAATTATTGCCTGAGATGACTTGAGCAGCAGACTATGTGTCTACTGACTCCTGGGGGAATAGAAAATAGAAACTTAATAGAGGTTATTTTTAACAGTGTGTGGCAAGATATTATAAGAAAGGGATGAGATCAGGAAAGAATTCCCTCATGGGTTTGTAAGAAGAAATAGAAGGGAATAGAATCTAAAATTTGGAAACTCGCAGGTAAAACTTCTGCTTCTATACCTCAAGTATAAGAAATTAGGGGCAGCAGGGTGGCTCACTCGGTTGAACGTCTGACTTTGGCTCAGGTCGTGATCTCATAGTTCATGAGTTCCAGCCCTGTAATGGGCTTGCTGCTGTCAGTCAGCTCAGAGCCTGCTTTGGATCTTCTTCCCTACCCGCTGCCACCTCTGCCCCTTCCCCGCTTGTGTTCTTTCTCTCAAAAATAAATAAATCTTTTAAAAAAATAAGAAGAAATTAGTTAAGGAAGGCTATGAGCTTTTCCTTTGCCTCTTTTTCTTTCCCCTTCATTTCCTTTTCTTTCTTTCTTTTCTTTTCTTTCTTTCTTTCTTTCTTTCTTTCTTTCTTTCTTTCTTTCTTTCTTTCT
>NW_024412395.1:81081375-81093728 GCF_014898765.1 Herpailurus yagouaroundi | reverse complement strand
TCTTTCTTTCTTTCTTTCTTTCTTTCTTTCTTTCTTTCTTTCTTTCTCTTTCCCTTCCTGAACTATGCCATCCCAAAGTCATTAGGTGGAGCTGAGAAGCTAAGTGACAACATGGTGTCACCTGGACAGAGGGGTCAGAGGTTGACTGGGGTAAGAAGGGTGTCCTTTGGTGGGGAGACCTACCAATGGATGTTAGAACTTGGATAGGGGGAGGGAGACATTCATTCAGATGGTTGCCCAGTACAGGATATTGGAGCTTGAGTGGAGTAAGGGCATCCTTATGGAGTAACAGACTGTTATGAGGTATAAGAACCATCAGAGGTGTTGACTCACCCCTACAGAAAGAGAACTTTACAATATTTACCCAGTGGGATTTCAAAATGATGTGATCCTATCGCTTCTTGGCCTTTTGGCTAAGATCAAGTGTAGTATCAAAACGATGTGATCCAGTGAGAACTGTGTGTTCAATTTTTCCTTGTTCTGAATGAGAGTGTTTCAATTTTCCTGTCTTTGTTGCATTACCAATGGGCATGGGTGTGTCTGGGCAGATTATTTGTCTTTTTAGTTCATAGGTCACCAGACCATAAAGAGCCATATCTGAACCTGATAGAGAAAACTGGACATTACCTGGAGAGCTTGGACTTTGAGCTGAATATATTTACTGGGTGGAACTTTGGGCTGTCCTCTTTGGGGATGGGGAGAGTATTATCTATACAAAGGAAAAATATTTGGTGACAAAAAGAGCTGACTCTGCCACAGGCTGCCTAGATGGTCACAAATCTCTTTTCCTTTCATTAAGTCACAAGAAAATGACATATTCCAGGCTTACTTGGTTGGGGCCATGAGTCTTGATTCTGGCCAAGAAGATATGGGTAGAAGTCATGTCCCATTTCTTGCCTGCCTTATTATTTCTTTTGACCTTTTGAATGCAGAGAGGATCCAGTCCACATCTCTGAGAAGACCTTGGAACAGGGACTGGTAAATGATCACCCATGGGTGAAATCCAGCCCACCACAGTGTTTGTAAATAAAGGTTTATTGGAACATAGCCATGTCCATTTATTTGTTTATTTTTTATGCTGCTTTCATGCCACAATTGCAGAACGGTGACAGTATGTTCCAAAAAACCTAAAATATTACTATCTTTTGTAGAAAATGTTTGCGGGGTGCCTGAGTGGCTCAGTCGGTTGAGCGTCTGACCTCGGCTCAGGGCATGATCTCATGGTTCGTGAGTTCGAGCCCCGCTTCAGGCTCTGTGCTGACAGCTCAGGGCCTGGAGCCTGCTTCAGATTCTGTGTCTCCCTCTCTCTCTGCTCCTCCCCTGCTCACACTCTGTCTCTCTCTCAAAAATAAATGAAGATTAAAAAAAAAAAAGAAAATGTTTGCATATACCTGCCTCAGAAGATGGTGCCACCATAAGTTGATAGGAGACAGAATCCTTGAATCAAAATGTGAAAAGCTGCCTGCTGAACACTCAATTCAGGCTGTGATATGTATGAAAAATAGTTTAATTTTGTTAAAATATTGAAATAATTGAGTTATTTGTTAGTAGCTAGTTACCTTATTACTAAAATATTGCTTTCCCCAGTACCTAGATTAGTGCCTGGCTCATGGCAGGAACTAAATATTTGTCTACAAAAGTAGTATATTCACAGTATAACAAACAATCTAAATATTACCTCAAAAAATTAACTTAGAATTTGGAAGTCCCTGTAATCCTTCATCAAGAAATAACCATTGTTAAGAGTTTTATGTATATGATTGTAAGTTTTGTATACACACACACACACACACACACACACACACACATACACACACAATCTGTGTATATATCAGATAACTTGACCTAGTGGATTAAGATAATGGACTCTAGAGCCAGACTGCCTGGGTTCAAATTCTAGCTTTCAGTCTATGAGCTCTTGCACAAGTTACTTACTTAAACTATTCCCCATTTTGCTCACTTACAAATGGTGTTATTATACACTTATCACACAGGGTCCTTGTGAAGATTAAATAAAATAATGTACTATGCTTAAGGAAGTATCTTACAAATGGTGTTTGCTATTATTAGTAATAGTAATAGTAATAGTAATAGTAATAGTAATAGTAATAGTAATAGAACTACTTTAGTAGCAGTTTTCTTCCCCCACAGAAATATGAATCATAGAATTTCCCCCACCAAATATAGCTCAGGCATTCTTCCAAGTCAGTATCTACAGATTAATCTTCTTTAATTAACTAATTAATTATTAAGTTTAAAATTTTAATTCCAATATAGTGAATATACAGTGTTATATTAGTTTCAGGTGTGCAATATAGTGATTCAACAATTCTCTACATTACCCAGTGCTCATCCTGATAAGTGTACTCTTTAATTCCCATCACCTATTTCACCAATCCCCTCACCCCATCAGTTTGTTCTCTATAGTTAAGACTCTCTCTCTCTCTTTTCCTTTGCTCATTTGTTTTGTTTCTTAAATTCCACATATGAGTGAAATCATGTGGTATTTGTCTTTCTCTGACTGACTTATTTCTCTTAGCATTATACTCTCTAGCTCCATCCATGTTGTTGCAAATGGTAAGATTTCATCCCTTCTTATGGCTGAATAATATTTCATTGTGTATATATACCACATCTTCTTATCCATTTATCTATGGATGGAGACTTGGGCTGCTTCCATAATTTGGCTACTGTAAATAATGCTGCAATAAACATAGGGGTGCATGTATCCCTTTGAGTTAGTGGTTTTATTTATTTGTTTATTTTGAGGGGTAAACACCCAGTAGTGTGATTACTGGATCATAAGGTAGTTCTATTTTTAATTTTGTGAGAAATTTTCATACTATTTTCCACAGTGTCTGCACCATTTTGCATTCCCACTAACAATGCATGAGAGTTCCTTTTTCTCCACATTCTCGCCAACACTTGTTTCTTGTGCTGTTGATTTTAGCCATTCTTAACAGTGTGGGGTGATATCTCATTGTAGTTTTGATTTGCATTTTCCTGATGATAAGTGTTGTTGAGCATCTTTTCATGTATCTGTTGGCCATCTGTATGTCTTCTTTGGAGAAATGTTTGTTCATGTCTTCTGCCCATTTTTAAACTGGATTATTTGTTTTTTGGGTGTTAAGTTGTATAAGGTTTTTATATATTTTGGGTACTACCCCTTTACTGGATATGTCATTTGCAAATATCTTCTCCCATTCAATAGGCTGCCTTTTAGTTTCGTTGATTGTGTCCTTTGCTGTGCAGAAGCTTTTTTCTTTCTAAGTAATCTCTACACCCAATGCAGGGCTCAAACTCACAACCCTAAGATCAAGAGTCACATGCTCTACCAACTAAGCCAGACTGGTGCTCCAAGAAGCTTTTTATTTTGATGTAGTCCCAAGTTTATTTTTGCTTTTATTTCCATTGTCCCAGGAGACATATCTAGAAAAATGTTGCTACGGCCAATGTCAGAGAAATTACTGCCTGTGCTCTTTTCTAGGATTTTTATGGTTTCAGGTCTCACATTTAGGTCTTTAATCCATTTTGAGTTTATTTTTGTGTTATGGTGTCAGAAAGTGGTTCAACTTCATTCTTTTTCCCAACACCATTTGTTGAAGAGACTTTTTTCCCTTTGTATGTTTTTTCCTCCTTTGATGAATACCATGTAATTGTGGGTTTATTTCTGGTTTTTTTATTCTGTTCCATTGCTCTATGTCTCTATTTATGTGCCAGTACCATACTGTTTTGATTACTACAGCTTTGTAATATAACCTGAAGTCTGGAATTGGGATACCTCCAGTTTTGTTTTTCAAGATTGCTTTGGCTATTCAGGGTCTTTTGTAATTCCATACAAATTTTGGGATTGTTTGTTCCACTTCTGTGAAAAATGCTGTTGGTAGATTCGTCTCATTTGAACAAGTGATTGCATAGGATTCTATTCCACGTATGTAGTATAATTTATGTATCTAATTCCCCACTGATAGACAGGAAATTGTATACAGTTTTTCAGCTCTTACCAACAATGCTGTAGAGAACATTGAATATATGTGCTATGAACAATTGTGTCAGCACTACTAAAGGATACATTCCTAGAACAGGAATGTCATGTCACATTTCTGTATATATAAAATTTTGATATTCTCAATTTGTCCTCCAATAAAACTGTATCATTTACACTCTTTCTATTCATGATTCAGGGTATTCATCTTAACAACCCATGACAATAATAGGCATTATCTATCTTTACAAAACAGGTAGGTAAAATATTCTATCTCATTTTTTTAATGTTTATTTATTTCTGAGAGAGAGAGAGAGAGAGAGAGAGAAAGTGAGAGACAGAGAGAGAGAGAGAGAGAGAGAGAGAGAGAGAGAGGATGAGTGGGGGAGGGGCAGAGAGAGAGAGAGAGAGAGAGAGAGACAGAGGATCTGAATTGGGCTCTGCACTGACAGTAGAGAGCCCGATGCAGGGCTTGAACCCATGAACTATGAGATCATGACCTGATCATTGGCTGAGCCACCCAGGCGCTTGTATCTCATTTTTAAAAAGATTTTTAAGTAATCTTTACACCCATCGTGGGCTCAAAATCACAACCCCAAGATCAAGAGTTGCATGCTCCACTAACTGAGCCATCCAGTCACCCCTGTATCTTATTTTAATGTGTATTTCTTTTATTATTATTGGAGATGCTATCCTTCTTTTCATAGGAAAGGGATTAGGATAAAAACAATCAGCTCTGAAAACATCACACTTGGTTAGACTTATTTGAGAACAAAGAAAGCTCACAACTCCTTCAGTGTTTGAGCAAGGGAACCAATGAAGACTAAACTGATACTTAGGAAACATTGTCAACCCTTGTACCATTGCAAAGGCTAACATTCATTCCTCTACTACTGTGTTTTTTAAATTTTTATTTTTTTTTCAACGTTTATTTATTTTTGGGACAGAGAGACAGAGCATGAACGGGGGAGGGGCAGAGAGAGAGGGAGACACAGAATCGGAAACAGGCTCCAGGCTCTGAGCCATCAGCCCAGAGCCCGACGCGGGGCTCGAACTCCCGGACCGCGAGATCGTGACCTGGCTGAAGTCGGACGCCCAACCGACTGCGCCACCCAGGCGCCCCTACTACTGTGTTTTTTAAATGATAGTTTTGTTTTATCCCAAAATGTCTCCTTTAAAAATACCTTATCGGGGCGCCTGGCTGGCTCAGTCAGTTACGTGTTCAACTTCAGCTCAGGTCATGATCTCATGATTCTTCAGTTCCAGCCCCACATCAGGCTCTGTGCTGACAGCTCAGAGCCTGGATCCTGCTTCAGATTCTGTGTCTCCCTCTCTCTGGCCCTCCCCCACTTGCACTCTGCCTCTCTCTGTCTCAAAATAAACAGTAAAATAATAATAATAAATACCTTATCAACTGGTGGGAATGCAAACTGGTGCAACCATTCTGGAAAACAGTATGGAGGTTCCTCAAAAAATTAAAAATAGAACTACCCTACGATCCAGCAATTGCACAAATAGGTATTTATCTAAGAGATACAGGTGTGATGTTTCGAAGGGGCACATGCACCCCCATGTTTATAGCAGCACTATCAACAATAGCCAAAGTATGGAAAGAGCCCAAATGTCCATCGATGGATGAATGGATAAAGAAGATGTGGTATATATACAATGGAGTATTACTCAACAATCAAAAAGAATGAAATCTTGCCATTTGCAACTCCCTGGATGGAACTGGAGGGTATTATGCTAAGTGAAATTGGTCATAGAAAGACAAATATCATATGACTTCACTCATATGAGGACTTTAAGAGACCAAACAGATGAACATAAGGGAAGGGAAACAAAAATAATATAAAAACAGGGAGGGGAACAAAACATAAGAGAGTCTTAAATATGGAGAACAGAGGGTTGCTGGAAGGGTTGTGGGAGAGGGGATAGGTTAAATGGGTAAGAGGCACTAAGGAATCTTCTCCTGAAATCATTGTTGCACTATATGCTAACTAACGTGGATGTAAATTAAAAATTAAATTAAAAAAATTAAAAATTAAAACAAAACAAAGCAAAACAAAACAAACAAGAATACCTTATCAAATCAATGACGGTCAAGTCACTACCATAAATATAATAAAGGGGGCTTGGGAAATTTCAAATTCCTGATTCAGCAATCATGCTACTTTCATTGGCTAAGGGGCATTTGGATTGTTTCTACTTTTTGGCTATTATGAATAATGCTACAAACATTTATGTACAAGTTTCTGTGTAGACATATGTTTTCACTTCTTTTGGATACATACCTAGTATATACATGACATTCCTGAGTCATATTTAATTCTATGTTTATCTGCACAGTGCCTGCTATATATAATAGGTGTTCTATAAACATTTACTGGATGAAGTAATATGTAAATGATTTTGCTGTTAAGAAACAGTCACTTGTAATTCTTCAGTGAATACACTGTCAGAGTTTTTCTTATGTGTGCACATTTATATGTTTCTTTACAGAAAAATAAGATTATACTGGGCTGCCTGGGTGGCTCAGTCAGTTGAGCATCCAACTTCAGCTCAGGTTATGATCTCATGGCTCATGGTTTCAAGCCCTGAGTTGGGCTGTATGCTGACAGCTCAGACCCTGGAGCCTGCTTCATATTCTGTGTCTCCCTCTCTCTCTGCCCCCACCCACTCATGCCCCACCCCCTCAAAAATAAATAATTTTTTTTAATTTAAAAAATAAGAAAAAATAATTCTATGTTTAACTTTGTGAGAAACTGTCAACCTGTTTTCATAGCATCTGCACCATTTACATCCCCAGCAGCTACATTTGAGAGTTTCAATTTCTCTGCATCCTTGACAACGCTTGCTATTTTCCATTAAAAAAACCCACAAAACTGTCTATAGGGTATGAGGTAGTATTTCATTATGGTTTTGATTTCCTCTTTTAATTTATTAAAACAGTTGTTTTTTTTTCTTGCAAAGAATCATATGAGTGGCACTTTTTGTATGTAGGGTGAGGGGGCAATCATTGTCTATAATCAAAATGTAGTAGGAACTTTTAAAACTGTGTTTTAGTCAGGATAGGACAGATTATGCTGTGGTAACCAGAAGTTCCGTGGGGTGCCTGGGTGACTCAGTCAGTTAAGCATCTGACTTCAGTTCAGGTCATGATCTCACAGTCTGTGAGTTTGAACCCCAAGTCAGGCTCTGCACTGACAGCTCAGAGCCCGGAGCCTGCTTCGGAGTCTGTGTCTCCTTCTCTCTCTGCCCCTTCCCCGCTGGTGCTCTGTCTCTGTGTCTCAAAAATAAATAAACATTAAAAGTTCCAAAAGTCAATGAATTAAAATAATAACGGTTTATTTCTTTCTCACACTACATGTGTACTGTGTGTTGGCAAAGGAAGGGGCTGTATTCATCATGGTCACTCAGGCTCTTAGGCTAATGGAGCAGTCACTATCTCTAAAGGTGCTAAACTGTGTACTAGAGGAAAACAGATTTCGGGGCTGTTTCACACTGCCAAATTACATATTCTATTACATGTTCTCCTGTAAATGATATTTGTCACTTCCATTCACGACTCACTGGCTAATACTAGTCATAGGACCTCATTCAACCACAGGGAAGCTGGTAATCCTATTGTGTGCTTGGAAGGTTGAGGGTCGAATATCTTTGGTAAGCAGCACTCATATATACCAGACTCTGCCCTTCTGGTCATAAAATACTTGGCTCACTCTCCTTCTTGCAGGTAAAATACACTCGGCATCCTCCTAGAGAGACAAACCAACAGTGTCATCTAGTCACAGCATCAAGCAGTAGTCTGCAGTCAGGGAAGCAGTGAGAACATCCCATTAGTCCAGGTGTGGGTCTCTTGTGATCTAGAGACCTGTGAACTAAAGAGGCAAGTTATCTGCATCCACATACTCAGTATGCCAACTGACATGCCAACTATAATAAAGTCCCTATTTATTTATTTATTTATTTATTTATTTATTTTTAATAAAGTCCCCATTTAGAGAGGGGAAGAATGGAAGGCACAGAGTAGTCACTTGTCCGAGGATGTTTTATCCTTGTGGTGAGGAATGTGGTCTTGTTTAGGCCTTAATCCTGGTCTTTGGGAGGGACTCCTTTGTCCATTGTTCTCCAGGTCTCTTGCTGCTGCCCTTCTGGGAGGTTCTTTTTTTTTTTTTTAATTTTTTTTTCAACGTTTTTTTATTTATTTTTGGGACAGAGAGAGACAGAGCATGAACGGGGGAGGGGCAGAGAGAGAGGGAGACACAGAATAGGAAACAGGCTCCAGGCTCCGAGCCATCAGCCCAGAGCCTGACGCGGGGCTCGAACTCACGGACCGCGAGATTGTGACCTGGCTGAAGTCGGACGCTTAACCGACTGCGCCACCCAGGCGCCCCTGGGAGGTTCTTTTTGTTACTCTCCTTGGTCATATGTGAATAGTGGACATTGTAAAGCATACTTTTTTAGGGATGTTTTGCTCAGCTTTGCTAGCCTACTTTCTGCTTACAAAGTGCTGGGGCCCCAAGATTTGCTGACTTTTTCAATCTAGAATTATGGTTTCTTTGAAGCAGTGTACCTCTTTCAAGAACCTAAGTCTTTTAGAAACTTCTACTTCTGGTAGAGAGAGACTAGCTTGCTTTGAACTAACTTACCTGTTGAGACCTACTAGAAAAGATGGAGAAAAAGAAAAAAAAAAAACCACATTTATTTGAAAGCATCTGAGACTTACCAAAGCAATGAGGATTTTTAGGGAAAAGGTGGCAGAGACAAGTCCAGAGATGTAAGCCCTACTTTGGTGCCATTTTTCACATTGTGGAATTTGCTGACCCAAAGGTGATAGCTAAGGGGATAAGAAACTGAGCAGAAAGCAGCGGCTGAGAGATGGAGAAGCTGAACAGAGCTTTGGACTAGACAGATAAAACATGGAGTTCAACTGAAGAATATACATTCCCCCCCACCCCAAGTACATGTGCATCACTTACCGAATTGACCATACGCTATTCTCAACAAATCATTAAGTACTGAAATCATATAAAGTATGTTCTCTGACCACTGTGAAATTAAGTGAGACATTTATAATAAAAAGACATGTTGAAAATTATCATACATTTTGAAATTAAGTAATAAACGTTTATTTTTTATTTTTAATTTTAGAGAGAGAATGCATGTGAGTGGGGGAGAGGGCAGAGGGAGAGAGAGAATCTTTTTTTATTTCCAATTATATATTTTTAATGTTAAATATTTTCCAGTTGTACATGCACAGATTTTATTTTTAAAAATTTTTTAGATGCCTATTTATTTTTAAGAGAGAGAGAGACAGAGCATAAATAGGGAGGTGCAGAGAAAGAGGGAGACACAGAATCCAAAGCAGGTTCCAGGCTCTGAGCTGTCAGCAAACAGCCCAATGCAGGGCTTGAACTTATAGACCACAAGATCATGACCTGAGCCAAAGTCAGATGCTCAACCACTGAGCCACCCAGGCACCCCTCAGACTTTAGAGTCAAATAGTTTCTACAAGGCTTGCTATGAAAATCAACAAGTTCCCTGCTGTACTTTCTAGTTTTCAGTTCCCTCAAGGTAACTACTTCCAATTGAGAAGAGCACAGAGCCCAACGAGGGGCTCAATCCCATGACCCTGGGATCATGATCCAAGCTGAAATCAAGAGTTGGTTGTTCAACAGACTGAGCCACCCAGGATTCCCAAAGGAATAAACTTTTAAAATAATCCATGAATTAAAGGAGAAATTACAGTGAACAGTAGAATTTTTAAATTAAATAATAATGAAAATATTAATACAATATGTCAAATTTTATGGGATGAGGCTGAGGCTGTGTTTAGAGTGAAATATTTACCTTTATTTTTTGCTCCTTCCCTGAAATATTTACCTTTAAAAATACATACACTTATTAGAAAAAAAGAAAGTTTAAAAATCAGTGATCTCACTATTAATCTGATAATGCTAGAAAAAGACCAAATTAAATGCAAAAAAAAAAAAAGCAGAAGAAAGTGGCATAAAAACAGAATTTAAAAAGCAATAAATTTACAATATAGAGAATCATGAAAGTAAAAGTTGTTTTGTTTCTGGTTTTTGTTTGTTTGTTTTTTTTTTTTTGGAAATGACTAATAAAACTAATGCACCCCTGATGAGACTGGGAAAAAATAGAGGAGGTACAAACAAGCAATATCAGGAATAAAAAGGGGGGCATCCTCGGGGCACCTGGGTGGCTCAGTCGGTTAAGCGTCCAACTTCAGCTCAGCTCATGATCTCACGGTCCGCGAGTTTGAGCCCCGCGTCGGGCTCTGGGCTGATGGCTCAGAGCCTGGAGCCTGGAGCCTGCTTCCGATTCTGTGTCTCCCTCTCTCTCTGCCCCTCCCCCATTCATGCTGTGTCTCTCTCTGTCTCAAAAATAAATAAACATTAAAAAAATTTTAAAAAAAAGGGGGCATCCTATTGATTCTAGAGGCTTACAATATTTATATGCTTTATTCTATACTTGATACATAATAGCTTCAGAATATATTATTATTAATATTAAAATTATTTAAAATTTACTTTTTAAAACTTTATTTACTTTGAGAGAAAGAGAGAGCAGGGGAGGGGCAGAGAGAGAGGGAGACACAGAATCCCAAGCAGGCTCCAGGCTCTGAGCTGTCAGAGCTGGGAGCAGGGCTCGAACTCATGGACCCTAAAATCATGATCTGAGCCAAAGTCAGATACTTAACCGACTGAGCCACCCAGGTGCCCTTCTTCTTTTTCCTTTTTAAAGTTTATTATTTATTTCGAGAGAGAGCATGTGTGAGTGAGAGCAGGGAAGGGGCAGAGAGAGAGGGAGAAAGAGAATCCAAATCTGGCTCTATGCTGACAGTGTGCTGACAGCATGGAGCTTGATGCTGGGCTCCATCTCACCAACCTTGAGATCATGACCTGAGCTGAAATCAAGAGTCAGTCACTTAACTTAAGCCACCTAAGCACCCCTCCTCCTCTTCTTCTTCTTCTTCACTTTGTCTTCCTCCTCTTCCTTCTTCTTCTTCTTTCCCTTCCCCTTTCCTTCTCATTCCCTTCCCCCTCCCCCCTCCTCCTTCTTCTAAACTTCTGTATCTTCTGATTTCTTTCCCCTGTGAGAAAATATGAGTGCAGAGTTGCAAGCTACACTAATTTCTAATTATATGGACAGTTCTGTTCATAGAAGACAATATTTTTTTTTAACTTTATTTATTTTTGAGAGACAGAGAGAGAGAGAGAGAGAGAGAGGGAGAATGCTAGTGGGGGAGGAGCAGAGAGAGAGAGGGAGAGTGAGAATCTCAAGAAGGATCCGTGAGAGTTCCACTGGGGGCTTGATCCCAAGAACCATGAGATCATAACCTTGAGCTGAAATCAAGAGCCAGGCACCTAACCGACTGAGTGCCACCCAGGTGCCCCAGAAGACAATATGTTAATTGCACCTGTAAGTTTAATTTAAAAGGCCTCTTCTTGAGAATTGATATTATAATAGGGAAATTATTTTTAAAATTGTGGTAGTTGAAGTTTTTTTTTAGGTTTGTTGGATGATCTGCCGAGGGACGGGAAATGTTTGCACTTTTTGTTACTTTGCTTTTGAATGGCATCTGAGGCCATTCAATAAATAAATAAATAAATAAATACTCCTTCAGACAGCAAAGATGTTGTTTATCCCTGAACTCAGGAATTTATTCTTGGCTAGTTTGTTCATCAATTAATACAACTGTGGAATTTGCTTTACCCATAGTGCCATGTTAGTGCAGGAAAAACCTGTTGTGAATCTTTGTGGGGGAAGGGAAGGAGAGGAGAGATAAAGAGCTGTTAATACCAAGGCATAGGTACATAGCAGATGTGCAGGTAATGTTTAATTTTAATTTCTCCAAGAATCTTGTTTGAGAAATGATAGAAAATTGGTCCAAGTTCTTGGTGTTTCTTAGTCCCTCCAATATTACTTTGAGAACACCATTCTTCCATTTGGTTTAAAAATTTATCCTTCTGGGGTGCCTGTGTAGCTCAGTTGGATGAGCATCTGACTTCAGCTCAGGTCATGATCTCACAGTTGATGGGTTCAAGCCCTGCATCAGGCAGGTATTGTGCTGACAGCACAAGGCTGCTTGGGGTTTTCTGTCTCACTCTCTCTCTGTCCCTCCCCAGCTCAAGAGCTCTCTGTCTCTCAAAAATAAATAAACATTTAAAACAAACAAACAAACAAACAAACAATTGTTCTTCCTCTTTACTACTATCACCAAACTTATTCACTTGTTCATTGGCTTCCTTACACTCCAAGCCCTGTAGTCACCGAGAGTGATTTCAATTTTTCTTTCTTTCTTTCTTTCTTTCTTTCTTTCTTTCTTTCTTTCTTTCTTTCT